>NW_004567129.1:40966-41433 GCF_000260355.1 Condylura cristata | reverse complement strand
ATTTGATTAATAAACCAGAAACTTCTTCCTCCCCACCCCTACACACAGCATTGTACTACCTTAAGCACTTCAACCAATTCTTTGAACTTATTTAGAAAAATCTTAGAAGAGTACACATTTTTCATTGAATAAAAGATCCTGTCCAAAAAATGTCAAAATTAAGCCAAGAGTCCAACAAATACTTTCCATGTAAAAGTCTGTAGATGTAAATTTCTGTAGATGTGATTTACCTTACTAGTAAGTACATTTGAATGAGACTTGATCATTTTTTCTATCAAGTAATGTTGGGCCTTGGTGTGTTGCAGTTACCTGACGAGACCGAACTTCAGCTTGTGTCAGTGTGTTGATGGAGGGGATGTTGCTGCCATCAAATGTGTTCCTTCTGGTGCTTATTCTGTCACGTGTAGTTTTGCACAGCTTGGAGAGAAAAATATCACAGTATTTATTGGTCAGTTCTCCTTAATATG
>NW_004567129.1:37964-39621 GCF_000260355.1 Condylura cristata | reverse complement strand
CCATGTGGTCACCTCCGGGGCAGGCAGGAATCGAACTCATGCGGAGGCGGCTTTAGACTCTCGGTGCTGTGCTTTAACCTGCTGCGCCACCAGGGAGGGCCCGACAATATTTTATTTTTAAGAGTGAGTAATTTCTAAGTTGGAGTGAATCATTAATATTTTAAAAATCACATTTACTGGTAGCTTATTCTCTTTTTTGATTTTGCAGAAGTTGCCATTGATTTTGAGCCCAAACTGACTAATAGAGAAATGCATATGTGGAGATAAGAAATGAAAATGTAAGTTATGCTTTTGTGAATCTCAGTTACATTATCAATCTCTAGAAAAATATTAAAAGATATTTTGAGCATTTATAATGTCACTGCTGTCATTTTTGACATAAAACCATTTTTATATGATTCCATCTAACTAATCTTGTTATTATGCTATTACTATAAATAAGAAAAATATATCTACTTTGAAACCCAAAGCTATTTTCTATTGTACTTAGAAAAAAATAATGAATAGTAGAAAATACATTTTCATTATTTTGAAAATAATCTTAATTCAGAAATTTTAAAACTCAAAAAATATGAAATTGTAATTTGCTTATACTTTTGTAGGTATAAAGCTGACATTAAGATAAAACAATGAAAATGATTGAGAAAGAAGGTAGTTCATTCCGTAAACTAATGGATATGCCATTAGAAATGTCATTTTGAAATGAAAATATGCTTCTTTAATTTGCTGAACTTTCTTTTGCCTTCTTTTTGAGCTACCAAGCTGAAAAAAATTCATGAAATTCTTATCTTTTAAAAATATTGCACCACAAAGAAAAAAGCTAGCAATGTTCAAGAAAGATTTGATATTTTACATTTAAGTATAGTGACTTATTTTGCTTTTGTTATAGTTTGTGAGACAGTTCTGGAAAAATCTTTGCATACTATAGTCACAGGATGTTGCAAAACTGATAAACTTCAAACCTTATAACTATTTCCCTGCCAAACATTTAAATGTGTTTAATACATTGGTTCCAGATTAAGTATTTTTAGAATGTAGAATGACACATCAGAATATTTAATATATTTAAAATGAAGTTAATACAGTTTAAAATAGAGTACCATTTATTTTTTTCACTGTCCTTGAATGAGATCTGCACTCCCTCCCTGAGGGGAGTGGTTATTTTATCTTCCATGTTCACTTTTGAAACCTCAGCATTAAGAAAAGTGTTTAGGACGCCGAGATGAGTGCATCCAAACTCGCACGGGATTATATAAAAATGGACTATAGACTATGCTATGAGTTTCAACCCAAATGAGAACACCCTGGACTCACTAGAAGGAAAATAAACGAGGGAGAACTGGTGATTGGGGAGTTCCTGTAAGGGAAGCCGCACAGGCAGGAACTGATCTGGGAACACCAGCGGCTTCCAATTCACTCGGCTCCTTTAAAAATCTAGGCTCCCGGATGCCAGGAAGCGCTGCAGAAGGAAACTGCCTGATGTGGCAGCTGCGGCAGCTCGGCAGCCTTTTGTCCCAGCCTTGCTACAACCCTGGAGATAAACTGAGACAATTCATCTAGGGAGGGGAAACCAAATTGTGGGAAAAGGCTGCAGCTCAGAACCAGAGACCGGAGGATACGCCGCAGACCTGTTGCTGACCTTTGCCCCAGCAGCCCC
>NW_004567129.1:26327-31226 GCF_000260355.1 Condylura cristata | reverse complement strand
AAACATGGAGCTTCCCTATGACCCAGCAATCCCACTCCTAGGTATCTACCCAAAAGACACAAAAACACTGATTGAAAAAGATACCTGTACCCCCATGTTTATTGCTGATTTATTTACAATTGGAAAAACATGGAAGCATGCCCAAAAGTAGAGGACTGTATTAAAAAGAAGTGGTACATATATACAAGGAATATTACTCAGCAACCAAAAAAGAGAAGCACATGTTTTTTGCAGCAACTTGAATGGAGCTGGAAAAGATCATGCTTAGTGAAGTGAGCCAGAAAGAGAAAGAAAAATACCGGATGGTTTCACCAATAGCAGGAGTATAATGGACCAGGCGAGAAAATAATGAACAACCATATACCAGAGACATTTTGTGGGGGTGGAATGGGGTATGGGATCAAAAACGGGGGTGGGGGTGGGGAGAGAAATGCACGGGATTATGGTGATGGAGCACGGGTGACTTCGTGATGGGAAACCCACGGGGATTACAATTGAGATGGGGAAAAATGTACAAAATGATGTAAAAATAAACTTTTGTAAAAAAAAATAAAATAAAAAGAATAGTGTTTAGGAATTAGCAAAGCCAAGTAAATACATGTTAAGTGAATGAGTGCATGAAAAGTCAATGTTCAGCAAATACTTATGGAAGAATAAAAATGTGGTGAAAAAGCATTTATTATTTCAACCCACCTATGAAGTGATTTTGCTATGCTCCTATGAACAGATATTGGAATATTATTTCGGCAATAATTTTCTTGCCAGGGATAAGGGAGTGGTAGAGAGAAGTGCATCTGGAATCAGAAAGTCAGCAGCTGAAGACTGGCTCCACTACTTGTTAGCTGGGGGCCAGTGTCCATGGGTAAATTCGTTCAAGAACCTTACATTCTTTATTGAAAAAAGCTGAGGAAAATCAGAATTCTTGTGAAAAGGTTTTTTGTGGTTAAAAGAGAATGCGTATGCAAAACACTGTTTTTCATTCCTGCTCTAAAACACTTTCTTAATTGACAATATCTACATTGATTTCTTTTGTCCTTGTCAACAACACATTGCCGACTGAACCTATAATATCAAACAAAGGTATATTAGTTTGCAGACAACTATCATCAACAACCAAATAAACAAATAGTCTGT
The DNA here is from genome assembly GCF_000260355.1 of Condylura cristata. Taxonomy (NCBI): domain Eukaryota; kingdom Metazoa; phylum Chordata; class Mammalia; order Eulipotyphla; family Talpidae; genus Condylura; species Condylura cristata. Next base: position 30,092 of record NW_004567129.1, on the reverse strand, counting down.
AATACGTATAGTCAGATTTGGCTCAACAGAAAGAATGCTTAAGAAAAAATGTCTTCCTAGTCTCCTGATCAACATGTACATGGAAAATACAAGTCACATGCCTCGTGTATTTAGTCACAATAAAATAAAACTGAGATATTTCATGATCTAACAAGACCTATGAAAGCCAAACCTAGTTTAAATTATTGGCACATAAATTCTACTGATTATTACTAAATTATTTTGGGGTAATATAGAATAAATCAGAAATTTATTAGTGCACTTTTATGCTTTTCTCTCTTTAAATATTGTAGTAATTTTACTTCATATCCTGTGGAAGTTTTAATGCCAAATTGCATCTTAAGATGCAGATGAGAGCAACATTGAGAGTAAAATGTGCATGATCAAACACCACTTCATACCCACTACAGTGACTAATATCAGAAAAAATGGACAGCCATCCATGTAGATGAGGACATAGAAAAATTAGGAAAAGCATATATTGTTGGTTTCAATATAAAATGAACAAGTTTAGCAGTTTTTCAAGAAATTTAAGTTACAATTTAAAATAAGTTAAAAATAGAGGTTTTTGTTTGTTTTGTTTTGGTTTCGGTTTTGAAAAAGGAAAAACAAAAAACAATTCTTCTCCAAGGCTTCTACCCAAGAAAACATATGTTCACCAAAAACTTGCACACAGATGACCATAGCAACATTACGCATAATAGCCAAAAACATGGATAAAATCTAAATGCCTACCAACTGATGGGCAGGTAACAAACAACATGTGGTGTACCCACACATTGAACATTATTATTTGACAATAAATAGGAATGAAGTCTGATACATAATAACAAACATTAAACTTGAGAACACTAATGAAATAAGTCACACACAAAAGCCCAAATATTAAACAATTTCATTTATCTTAAACAACCAACCAGAAGAGGCAAATCTATGGAAACAGAAAGTAAATTAGTAGTAGTTATCTAACACTGTTGAGTTGTTAGGGGGAAATGAGAATGACTGCTAATATGCAGATTTCTTTACAAGGTGGTGAAAATGTTTTAAATTGATTGTAGTGATGGTTGTACAACGCTGTGACTATACTTAAAAAAAATAGTGTCTCTGGAGTTAGACTTGAACTTGACTTCCAGGACCATCATTCACTCTCCATAGAACAAACTTGGGAAGGCTATTTAACATGCTAAGTTAATTTGCAGTTGTAAACTAGGGATTATGATTTGTTGTAAGTGTTATATGAATATGCTGGGGACAAATATTAATCATATAGTAAATATCAACATATCTTCAAAATTCTGGCAGAAATTTATCCATATTTATTTTGATGTCCCTTGTATTTGAAATTGATTAATGACAATCAAAAATATATTTAGTGATCTATAATAAAAGAAATTTAATTTAAGAATATGGGTGACCACTTAAAAAGGATGACTATACATGAATTGAGCTAAAAGAGAGAGATGTTTTCAAGGCGAAGGGGAAAAGCACTGTTCCGTTGAGAATGCATGGCTGAAGAGGATGAGAAGAAAGGGACAGAGTACTAATAAATACAACATTAGAGTAGTATATAAACTGAGTACATATATCATTAAATACCTACTATGTACACTATCCCAGTAAGGAGGTTAAACAAGAATATTCTCTATCTCTCTATTCACAGCACCCATAACCTGATAGAGTACACATATACGTTTATAAATAGCCAAATAAGTAACAATGTGATGAGTATTGAAACAACAATTTAAAATGCTTAGGGAGGGAAAGTTCAACTTCAATACAATGAAGCACAGTGGAAACTAAAATTAGAGGTCCAAGAAAATGGATAAATTTGAAACCAACAAAACTTGAACTTAAAAATTTTGTTTCTAAACTTTATCAACTTAATATCAAGTTTTCAAATGGAATACCATAAAGTTTGCCTAATATCAAAATATGTAAGGAAGGCTAGGTTGGCAGCAACATTTGTGATGCTGACTCGTAGAAATATTTGAACTGTACATATCCAAATAGTTTTAAAACTTTCCAAAAGTTCAATGGAAACATTCCTTTCCATTTTCCCCATACAAAAAAAGAGTGTATATGTTGAAAACTTTTGTGTTGACATTTGCAGTTCTTCAGTTGTTGGACTTAGTTCTTCGGATAACTTTTTTTCATATAAATATATTAGTATTTAACTTTAAACAATACATGATTCAAGAGGTACTTTTACACATTTGTTTTATTTGATAATCTTAGAAGCACTCAAAATTTAATGTTATTGCAGAGAAAATGATTTTCATGATGTCCACCTGATTTACTTTTACTTCCTGAGTTTCAATGTCTGTAAAAGCAAGAGCCATCTAAATACTCTTTGCTTATCAAGACGTTTTTTTTTTAACAAGAAGTTTTTAACATGGATGTTTTACATTTATATAAACAACTTGACGATTTTCTGGAATATTTTCTAGAGAACACTATTAGATAATTGGGAAGATATATATATTAATTTCCCACATCACTAGAAATCAAATGACATCATATTGTAAGAGAGTTAGCTTATTCTTAAAGGTCCATGCTGTCCACCAAGCAACATAACAATTTTCATAGGCATTCCATCCATAAAGTAAACACAAGTAATTTTCTGTTAAATTCTGTAATTTTAAATAGTCCTATATAGCATGAATGCAATCTTCCTTTAAGTGATGTCATTTTGAACACTAATGAAATTAAATATTTAAACCTAAATTGTTTTATAACTAAATATTATTTTTAAGACAGATTACTAGGAATTTATGACATATACCACATAGTTAAATCAGTTTTAGAAAAAAAAACATTTAAATTCAATGGCCAAATTGTTCACATCAATTATGTTTAACATTGTAGGACTGAAATCTAAATTTAATTTCTCAATATCAACAAGCTACCAAATTATCTGCACTTTTATAGCTTTATTTTAAAAGATGCAAGTTGTGATGACATTAAAAAGAAAATGAATATTCAGAAAATTGCACACATCATGAAACTATTTAAATAAGGATTTAAATGCATCTATTGGTGTATGTATCTATGGTAAAATAAATAAGAAAAAAAACACATACTAAATTTGAGACAGCACTAAACTTTAGAGAAGGTGGGAAGAAAAAGGGATAGAGTAGGTATATGTTAGCGGCTTCAACTCTATTCATCTAACACGAAGGATAAATCTGCTTTTTATATATGTTGTATTGTATAAGTCTAAAATAATTCATTCAAAACAACCACCTTTGTGAATGCATCCTGCACACACACTCACTCATCTTTACACTAAATGCAGCTGATAGATTTTTTTAATTATACAAACGTGAAAGTGCTGAATTTTATTTCCTTAGTTCTTCCATGCCATTTTGTAAAAAACAAACAAACAAAACTAAAGATAACTTTCCTAAAAGAAGCAGCTCAACTACCTGCAGGAATAAACGTGACTCTTGCGAATGCTCCGTCTGAAGAAGCCCTTGCACCCATCACAGCTGGATGCTCCGTAGTACTTTCCGGTTGCTTTGTCCCCGCATATAGCATATAGAAAGTTGACGCTGTCGTCTGTAGTGTTCATATTTGTGGTTTCGGAGGCAGAATTGTCTGTTAAAAAAAAAGTAAGATTAGAGTTCAAGATACTAATAGATATTTTTAAAATTTAAACTGTCCTCCATAGGCTCAGAACAGTCAATTTCTTGGATGTTCTATCAATTGTCTTTCTAAAAAGATTTTAGTTATGCATACACAGCTGGGATACAGGCCAGAGGTGCA
>NW_004567129.1:23269-24983 GCF_000260355.1 Condylura cristata | reverse complement strand
GGGAGAGGCAGGTAGAGGGAGATAAGTATGATAATGGTAAATGAACCTAGTCCTAAAACTTATGTACTTTTATAAGCCAATGGTACCTCAATTACAAAAAAAAAGTATCAGAACCAGAACTCTTTCCCTAATTAACTTGGTATTCCTTCAGTCTCTCCTAAGTCAGTCAATGGTACCATCCAACACCTATATTCATTATTCTAGAGTCTTCAATGAATTCTCCCCATCACTTATATTCTATCTAACAGTAAGGCCATATTTAAAATACATAAGAAATACAAAAGCACATATGTGCATGTCTATATTACACTTTCAGTATGGGCGACCTTTATATACCAGTCATAAACACTCCCCAGGATTGTAATTTTCCCCCATTGCCAGAGACTTCTATCTAATAATCTAATTCATTCCTTGCTACCCTACTCCTTATTAGCCCCCATTTATCTTGGCATAAGAAGTCCACACCAATCCACCCATCTATATCTAAGCATTAATTAACATATCCATGTTACCAGGTACTGTAAAACCCGGGAGAATAAAGACCTTCCTCTCATCCCTCTGATCCAATTATTCTGATAATACTTTGTCATTTTGTTCACTATAGCTCAGCAAAGTTGCCTTTTGTCCCCTTGAAGTAAATTTCAACTTTAGATCGTGTATGCTTGCTGTTCCTTCTGCCTGGAAAGAACTTCTCTTATTCAGGAATTTCTTCTGTCAGGTTTCTGGTGAAATCTCATATTTACTGTGACACTTTCTCTGAAGTTATTTTTATCTGGTATGTAAGTAGAGCTTAAAATTAGGCCCTCCCTGGTGGCACAGCGGGTTAACGCACAACACTAAGAAGCTAAAGCCACTTCCGCATGAGTTCGATTCCCGCCTGCCCAGGAAGTGACCACATGGCGTGGCAGATCTCTCCTGACCCCCCCGCTGCTCCCCTCACCAGTGTACTTCCTCGATCTGCCTGTTCTGCTCCCCACTCTGTCCCTGGTGATTCCTCTCACCCTATGCATATTTGGCCTGTACCCCAGTTCTGTATGAATAAATAAATAAATCTTAAAAAAATTATATCTAGTTTTTTTTTCTAATCATGATATTGGTAGCTAAAATTATGCTATGTATTGGTTTGTTCATTTGCCTCCAATATTTGTCCTTCAAATATAAACTATGATATCTGAGGATTTATCTACCTTATTCACCCCTTTGTCTTCCAGTTATTAGAACTGTGCCTGGCATTATGTGGGCATCTAAAACACAGAATTGAAATAACGGGCTTAGAATATTCACCCAGATAATGTGTTTAAATATTATTAAGTTGGTCAATATTTTATGCACATATTTCATCTGAATACATTAAAAATATTGAACAAATAAGGCAATATATTAATACATATAATTTAGTATAAATGGATGTAATAATAATAAATGCCAATTCAGTATTGTGTTTCCAATATTACAAAGGACAATGGTTGTATCACAGTTACATTTGTGACAATACATATATACTGCTAATACTTCTGAGTAGATTGGTATTGTCATATATTATTATTTCATAAAGTTGAAAAAGCTAAGAGAATTTGGTTAAATATGTGACATTGAATTTAAATAATAATTTTCTTTAGTAATTTAATCAAAATAGAGGCCAGAAATATAGCAGTGTAAAAGATTTAAGGACTGTTGTATTCTGAGAGAATGTGTAAATACAAAAAAGTTAACT
>NW_004567129.1:21540-22034 GCF_000260355.1 Condylura cristata | reverse complement strand
CATGTCTTTTCATGTTTTATGGACAATGTGCCTCTTAAAAAAAAGAAAAATCAAAAGATTATCAGTTGAGCATAGCAAACAGCACAGGCAGCACTACCAAAGTATAAATCCTGACACCAACATTTGCTAACATGTCATGTCCTAAAATTCTGCATCTGGGGCGAAAAGAGTATGTCATGTGTTTGCTGTAAATATCAAATGACAATGTATAAAGAAGAATGTATAAAAATTACTGGTATGTAACAATTCTAGAAATGTTAGCTAAGGTTATTATTCCAGACATAAATATCTTTAAACATTAAAAAAAATTGTAGTCTTTTAAAGCAATCATGATCCTATCGAGATAAATACTCCACTAAATATCTTTTAACAAGTCCAAACAAGGAGCCACACTAATGACTTCTTACAAATTTTACTGGTTCATTTTAATTGTGTTAAAATCCCAGAATTGAAACTCTGACAATTAAAAATAATCTCACCACTAATAAATTATT
>NW_004567129.1:11919-21116 GCF_000260355.1 Condylura cristata | reverse complement strand
GCAGTTCCATACAGCAGCAATTGAGAGCTAGAATTATGAAAGGAGGCAACACCTAAAACTCTCCAGCATTCTATGAAAACTGTGTTCCACATGTTATTTTAAATATTGCATAGTAAATACACTTTACAGTCAATCTGCTGATATTATTTATTAGTATGGTTTACAGAAGATAAAATAACTGCTGAAACTAATCTTTTACCTAGCTGGCTGGCCCATGTCAGAATTCTGAGGTGACTTTATGCTACTATGATTAAACTAGACTTATCCTAAACGTAAAATAGCCATACCATTATTTATTTAAGTTTTGTGATAAAGTGCAAAAACTCACAACTGTGGCCTACAAAGCAGCATTTGATTCTCCCACAATAAAACAGTGAGCTGTCACCTGGTAAACTCAGTTTTACTTCTCCCATTATACTTACATTAGTTACTTATAAACATGTGAGAACTCACCATTTGAATTGTATAGATACTGCATGGTTTCAAATTCCAAAGTTGTATAAGTTGGATCCCAAACTTCACTGTAAGTTGCCATCTCCATGTCCAATATCGGTTCCGATAACCTCATGATTTAGAAACACAATAAAAGTGGCAAAACAGGCCCAGTATGGGTGGTGGCTGTTGGCTTGCAGTCTGTGAGTGATGATCCAAACTTAACTGAGTGACTTGAGCACTGGAGCAAGAGGAGCTGTAAAACTGTAAACTCTTTCAACAGTCCATTCTGCTTATTTCATTTTTTAATGGCACACGAAAGCAATTCCTTGTGATAATCTTGGAATGCTTCATGGAGTCACCTTATCTGAAGTGCTTAGTGGACTAACCTGATTTTCTAAATTGATTTCCAGTAGACAATAAATGATGTCATGAAGAGGTTTAAAAATAGAAAAGAGAAACTGCATGGTTTTAAACTAGATTTATGACAAGATTGATCAAATTTCAGAGGGCTAAAATTGTATACCTCATAGTTTCATAGATGAACATATAGCTGGTATAAATTTATTAGGACTTAACATAAAATTTTAAAGATTTTTTTTTAATTTTAAGATTTTTTTTTGACCTGAGCAAATTAAACTTTGTGTCAGGATCAGCAAGTTTGTAATTTGGATTACAGAAATATGTGATATCCAGTAGAAAACTGGGCATGGCCTTACCATGGCTTTTAACATAAGTATCAATGCATGGGTCTGTGTTCCTAGCACATTTGTAAACTACATTAAGGCAGTATAAGTATAGTTGATAGTATATAGTAGATAAACATTTAACAAAAATGTATTTGAGAATAAAGTTTCATTTCACTGATTCCTGATACCTGTTAAATCTTAGGCACTCAATTGAAATAAAAATATTTCCAATGTGTGGATTTACACATTCCTATCATCAACCAACTTGCTAACATTAGATATCACAATATATCATTCTGTATATATGTCACCAAGAGCATTTAGGATTTGGAGAATATTTAGAACTAATATTCAATGAGTTTATCTTAGTTCTAAATTTATGTCTATTGATTTATCTTCCAAGAAAGAATTACAGTCACATTTACATTATAAATTCATAATTTCATTTTTTTAGTTATTAAAGATTACTTCAAAGTCATATTGCTTAGTCAATTTCTTAATGTCATCAATTTTATGATTGTTGTACCTTAGAATTATTGTATATTTCATCTGGAGAAGCTAGTCTCTTAAACTTGAAATTATGTGAACATTTATGAAGAAAATAGCGTCAAATTCACTAAATAAAACAGTGACTATTGGAAATGTATATTTGCTTTTACATACTGTAGCATTGTTAATTGTAAAGATAATATTAAGGGTTTGGTACTTCAAGATTTGAACTCCTCCCAGGACTGGTTTTCTTTACTGAAGGTTAACCTTAGCTATTCAATTTACAAAAAAAAAAAAAAAAATGATGGCAAACAAGTCCTGTGGCATTAATTTACATGAAGTGGTTCTCAACTCTCGTAACACAGACAAGCTTCTTGTGTGAACCAAAGGAATGAATTGTTCATAGCCCACAGTACTTCTCATTTACTAACCTATGCTAAAGGGATGTCACTGATGGGAATGTCACAACACAAGGAGAAACAAAGGAAAGGTAGAGAAGTTTTTGTTTATAGGGCTGCAAAACACTAGCAGAAATGTGGAGGGTTGTTCAAAAGAGCAAGGCAGTCATAGTTTCCTCATTCTGCTTTCATCCTGTGTCTGTGGTTGGCATCTCAAGACCAAGGTGTTACTCTAGTGGGGTTACAAATTCATCTTAGCATAGATCCTGAAGTAGCCACAAGCAATTAATCAGAGCTGGCTTTGTAAGATGAGCCCTGTTTCCCCTACAGGTTATTGTAAATTATTTTCTTCCTTAGATAGAGCAAAATTTTGAGTATTTCCAGGAGATCTAGCAGAACAGGCAGATTGACTGAAGGGTACTGGTGAGGCGAGCAGCAAGCGGGTCAGGAGAGGTTCTGCTGAGCCATGTGGATCACCTACGGGGCAGACGGCGGTCGAACTCATGCGGAAGTGGCTTTAGATTCTTAGTGCTGTGTTTTAACCTGCTGTGCCACCAGGGAGGGCCCCAAAATATTTTATGTGTTTTTAAAAAATATTTATTCATTTATTCATACAGAACTGGGGTACAGGACAGAGATGCAGAGGGTGAGAAAACTCACCAGGGATAGAGTGGGGAGCAGAACAGACAGATCAATGAAGTACACTGCAGAGGGGAGCAGCGGGCTGGTCAGGAGAGGTATGCCACGCCATGTGGATCTCCTTCGGGGCAGGCGGGGATCGAACTGGTGCGGAAGTGGCTTAGGCTTCTTTTGCAGTGCATTAACCCGCTGCGCCACCAGGGAGGGCCTATTTTATGTGTTTTTAATCAACTTGATTTTAATCCCTTCACAAGTATTTCCCTGGGTTTTTATGGTGAAAATTATTTCTAACAGGCATGGTGCATTATACTAAAATATATTAAATTATGAAATAAAACAATGAAACACTTGACACTAACATTCTAAGTAACAATGCAAGTATACATCAGTAGAGAAATGTAACAAATAAACAAAGCAAAATATTCAGTCTGAAAAGTGAATGAATGACTGATCCATACGGTAGTATGAATGAACTTTGAAAACACTGTGCAAAGTCAAGCTAGTCACAGAAAGACAAATGCTACGCAATTCTATAAATCTGAAGAATCTAGAATGGTGAAACTCAGACATCAAAGAGAGGAATGGCATATGCCAGGGCCCAGGAAGTGGAGAAAATGGGCAATTATTCAAAAGCGACAAAGTTTCAGTTAAGCAAGATGTATAAGTTACAGAGATCAACCATACAACACTGTACAGGTCAACATAACTTAAAGTTGTTAATAGTTCCCATATGTGTTCTGATGAAAATAAAATAGACTTATGAAGAAGAGCTTAACTACATCATGGAAAAATGATCAATATTAGTAACAAAAGAGAAATGCAAAGTAAAAGAATCAATGCCATATAAGTATTTAAACAACAACAACAACAACAACAACAAAAACCTGTGCCTACTACTGAAGGAAGAAATCATACTGAAAATTCATTGCTATGTTCCATAAAAAACTTGAGAAACTGGGCTAATCCATGGAGTTGGCTAAGTGTCAACTAGAGTCTCTCTTGTATAGATGTGAACTTGAAAACTTGCATTTATAAATTATATTGCGCCTTATGACCAATCTCTCTTCTGTACTTCAAAAGTCAATAAAACGAAATTTAGAACGTTTATTTGTTTTAAATGGAATATGAGAGAGTCTCAGGAGGATTAGAAAGAGGAGTGAAAGAAAAAGCCCACAGAGAAACTATTTTAGTCGTGATTACTTTTGAATGTCAAGCTAGTTCTGATTAAAGTATCACACTAATATTTTTGTGCACCAGCACTTTGGTGTTCTCCATTCATTAGTAAGGTGGAATTTTCATAATTTAGTACATTTTATGTTTGGAAAAATCCACAGTATAATTGAACATGACCAAAAAATATATAATTTAATCTCTTGAAGTTTGTAGAATCTTAGATACATAAAATAGTTATGGTGGTAGTTTATATATTGTCACCTTCAAACTTAGGCAAAAATTTAATCTTCAGTAAAGGGACAGATGTATCACACCCAAGAATATTTTCATGATTGCTGCATCAAGGTCTTTTTATGACAAGTTCACTAATGCTACATTAGATTACAACTGCAAGCATTAGGAGTCACAAGGAAAGCTGTATTAATTTTATGCCTAACCAATAAGAACACATACCCTTAAATAAATGGGACTTATGCTACTAAATACTATATTCAGCCTAAATCTAAGAGTATTTTCATTTCTAAAGGCTTAACTGGGACAAATATCAGATATTCACATTAATTCCTAAGACTAAGTAATTTGTAATTAGCTGCACATATTTCTAGTAAAATATATATATACCTGATCTACATCCAAAATATAACACATGATTAACTATGATTTATTTAAAATCTCTCTTACAGAAATCACTTTGTAGTAATTGTTCTCTAAGCTAACAAAATCTTACTTTACTTTTCTATTGTGATCTCACATTTTTTTAGGCTAAAATGTAACCTCTTACTCCTAGCCAAGTCAAATACCGCAGAAAGACAGCCCTATTTGTATACAAAATATCAATTTTGAATAGCACAATTAATATTTTCTAAAAAATAAATGTTTCTCTCAGAGAAATAGTTTTTTAAACTGGGATGTGAAGTAATATAGTTAGGCTTCTTTGGAGTAACATAAGAAGAGATGAATGCAGCACAATGCTAAGACAACTCAATTCACTAATGATTATTCAAGTTAATAGCAGAAACATTTCTATCTTATCGGACTTTTAAGCTTGTTAAATTGCTCTATACTTTACATTTGACTTAATCATTCCTTCATAACGTGATTTAAAATAGAAAACAGGGTAATAAAATCAAGATTGTTTTCATAAAAATAATGTGAATGTTAGTAATAGAGAAAATCATTTAAAGTTATTTTTTTCTGTAAACGTACTCCTTTGACATTACTATTATTTGCTGAAAGTATACTATTCCCAAAGCAGTTTTTGTTTCCAATTCCACTTTTTTGAGTATAAAATCTACACGATCACTAAAAGTTAAATACAAAAGAATAAAATCCAAATCAGCTCACTGTATTATTCAAGGCAAACCAGAAACCATTAAGAGTAAAATTCTAACCACTGATATGGTTTATTAATTAAAAGCAAACCAAGCTTTCATTTCTCAAAAAAAAAAAAAAAAACTCACTTAAGAAAGATATTGTTTTACTTGTTTCTACACCTTTAATTAACCTACCTTTCCCCTTTTAAAATAGAAGTTATCTCTACTTTTCTAGTTTTGATGAGGGAAAACAAACATTTAAAATTTCACACAAGAAAAGGCATTTAGTCTTCAAGGGCCATTGCTAGGTCTCACATGAAAACGAAGTTTGAGATCAGTTGCAATAATAGGAGGATTGTCAGAGAATGATGGGATTCTTAAAGAGCTTCAGATGTTGCTCTAAAAAAAGTATGCATACAGAACTGGGATTTCAGGTCAGAGGTGTGGGGCGGTGAGAGAATTCTCCAGAGACAGAGTGGGGGACAGAACAGGCAGATCCATGACATATACTGCTTAGGGGTACATCTGGTGAGACAGAGGTGATCTGCTGGGCCATGTGGATCACCTCCGGAGCCAGGGATCGGACTTGCCCGGAAGCGGCTGTGGATAGCTTGCAGTGCTGCGTCTAACCCGTTGTGCCACCAGGGAGGGCCTAGATGTTGTTTTTTTAAGCCCAGCTTGTCTGTCAATTTTAGATGAACAAGAACACATTTTCACATTTAGTTTTTAATTTACCTTCCTTTAATCTATCTACTGGCATATACTGGCCAGTAGAGCCATGTAATCTCACCAGAACATTTAAATCAAAGTAATTTCAAGATTTATAATGCCATTAATTTTTTTAACATAACCTCTCCTGAAATTGCTGAAGTTTTCTTAAGTTTAAACTTAATTCCCACTGATTTTGTTTATATATTCTTATAATACCTTTTAACTAACTATATGTATCCTATACCTCATTTGCTCAATTCGTTTTTTTACTTATGATGAAAGCTAAGGAAATCATTTTTAATTTGTTATTTCAATACCCATTATTTGTCTAATCAATGCAAACAACTTACACTACTACTTAAAAATATCACTTTAGAGTAAAATCTAAATAAAATGGACATAGACATATGGCATCTTAGAAGCTAGCTGAATTAGATTAGAACTGTTACTGCTCTTATGATTTACCTCAACTATCCAACTTTGTCTATTTGCTCATTAAAACTTAGAGTATTATTTAATAATCTACTTTATTTAATAATCTACTTTATACATATACATGTAAAATTCAAAACTAAAGAGAAGAAACTTTATCATATTTAACTCAATTACTTTAAGGACAGAAAAAGAAAAGAAAATGCACAGTTGAGATATCAGTATAACCAAAATACTCTTAAGTAGAAGCTCAGAAGTGATATGAGAAATCTGCATATATTAAACCTTCTGTCAAGGTCAGTAGCCTTGGGATTCAAAACAGACTCTCCTTTTCTGAAGATAAACAGCTGATTAGTACTAAATTAACAGGAATATGGATTATACTACTTGGAAAATAAAAAAAAAATCTGGATATAAGGAACATATTAAGATTTGACAGTCACTATTTCTGCATTTCCTTTTTACAATGGGTATTATCATAGCTGCCGCTGCACACTCAGCAAAGCTAGGCAGAGTACTGGAGATTGTGGTGGCACTCTGATACCAAAGCTGCTGCATTATGCAAAATGAAGGGAAGGAAGTTATCAGGTTGGCCCACTACCTACTTCAAATATGCTCTGAAGAGGTATAATACTTAATAAATATAGGAGCAGTTTCACTATGCTGAGTGTACACTCATTTTGAAAAAATGTATTACAATGGCCATAAACTTTAGAATCTGGGAGTGGGAAACATGAAGAGTTAGTTTCTTCAATTAAAAATGTAACAATAAGCAAAATAAATTAGGATGAGAAAGCAAGTACAGGATGATTTCACACATATGTGGAATGCAGAGAAAAATAAATGAAGAACAAAAAATCAAAACCAAAACAAATCACAGAAACCTGACCATTGAATGGAAGTCACCAGAAGAGAGAAAGCAGAAGGGCATATTAAGGGGCGGGCGTACAATGGACTATTGATGAAGATTATAGGTGCTTTGCAGGTGAGCAGGTGTTGTGACATACATCTGAAGAGATAGGAACCTATACCCTAAGTAATACACAACCTTGAAAACAATTATTATCTCGATAGAATAATAAATTTTAAAGATATATAGTAGTAGATAATATGCACAATTATAGATAGTATCAAGAATGTGCAAGATTTCTCTTTAAAGCTAAGAGAAACACTATTTTGATATGATGTTTGGTTTAGATAAAACTAAATAAAATCTGTGTCTCCATTTAATACAGATAGGGTTATGCTTAAAACAACCATACCGTCAATCTCCTTTTAGATCAGTATTTTCACGAGCCAGTGTTTGTTTTGGAGTAAAATAAAAATTAAATTAATATTAATAGTAAATATATATTGACCCAATTTGAAAGAAACATCACCATTAAGGGCTGTTTTTTATACTCTGCTGAGTTTCAAAATTAAAGTAACAAGCCATCAACATAATTTGAAATTGTTTAATGCTTAATTTATATGTTAGATCAGTGATTCACAAATTCTGATGGCTGTAATTATGTGGGAAATTTTAAGTACCTCAAGATCTAAACTTTATTGGGTACTAGTTAAGTTACAATGTGAGAGTAAGTATCATAAGAACTCTGATGTTTTAATTAAAAAAATCCATTGTGATTCCAGTGTAAAGTCTGGAAGCCACCTTTTTCAGATGTATGTCCTAAGTCAATAACGTTATATTCGCTTTATGATCTAGGTACTTAGACTGGTGTCTATGATTTGTGAAACACTTCACGAATAGTAATTGAAGGTGTGACTAAGGTATATACATATGTAACTTTGACAGCATTTAAACTGAGCACATTTACATTTGACAGCATTTTTCTAGTAAGTGATTATTTCTACATGAACTGAGAAAAGAGTAAATCCCCCCATAGTATTTGCAATCAAGTAATAACAACAATACTGTACATGCTTTAATCATTCCTCCCTTTATAAGGTGATGGATAATTGATACTAAGCTTCTCGTAGGAAATACAGTGCTGCGTCATGTCCTATACATTAGACCTTGAAATAGCAACATTACTACTTAACATGTAGATTGAAAGAGGCTAAATCCTCCTACACTGATTCATTACTGCCTGCCTTACTCTATGAAGTTGTTAATTGTGGGTATTACAGCAGAAATTTGCTGCAAGCACAGAATCATGAAATTTTGAAACAATGTTCTTAGAGGAGAAATGCAAAGTTGAGGTCAAAAAAGAATTTGGCCACAACATTTTCATCAACCAGTCGATATTTAATCATATTTTGTGTGTTTTCTGTTTAAAGGTACTTTATGTTATATATTTTATAGTCTATTTATATATGTTATTGATTCATTTACATTGAACTTACAAGAAACAGCATTGTAAGCAATGCTTAACTGCAGCTTATCTGACACATGTATTTTCTCTTAAGACATATTAAAGCTTAATAAAATTAAGAATACTAGACACTGCTGCAGTACTTACTTGGAGAGAATTTTTTTAAAGATGTATTTATTTATTTATATAACATAAAGGACATGAGACAGGATTCATATAACTGATGAACCTTGTAATACATTTGGTGTTGCTGGGATTCATAGTTTCAGTGTCTGGAGTGGGAGTGGAGTCCACAAACTGTATCTGTAGAGTTCTCCAGGACATCATTTCCTCTAACAATTGCAGATGCTTTGGCAATGTATGTCTAGTAACTAAATCCGCTTCAAGATGCTCCTCAACATTGTGTCAGCTTCAGATCATGAAAAATAGATTGACTATTGTATAGGTTTACTGTAGAGTTTTTCCCTCTTTGTTAATAATTTTTATTCATTTTCATTTAAAATACAGTTGTGGCTCTCCCTGGTGGCGCAGCGGGTTAAAGCACAGCACTGAGAATCTGAAGCCACTTCCTCATGAGTTCGATTCCCGCCTGCAGCCTGCCCCGGA
>NW_004567129.1:6176-11347 GCF_000260355.1 Condylura cristata | reverse complement strand
CTGAAGCAGCTGCAGACAGCTTGCAGGGCTGCGTCCTTACCCATTGCAGCACCAGGGAGGAAATTTTTAAATTTAAAATTGCCACAACGATTTAGAAATCACTTTAATGATTAATATATCGAAACATAGACTTTCACAACTTCAATTTTTGATAATGCTTGGATAACAGTGATTTTAAAATTGGTTTATATCATTTTAAAAATAATAGATTTTATTTATGTTTTCTATTTATGCTTTTTTTAAAGATTTATTTATCTATGCAGACAGAACTGGGGTATAAGCCAGAGACAGAATGGGGAGCAGAAAGGCAGAAATATACTGTTGAGGGGAGCAATGGGCAGTTCAGGAGAGGTCACATCCCTGGCCAGGAATTGAACGCAGTGCTGTAGGCTGTGATAGCTTCGTGATGCTGTGCTTAAATTCCATTGTGCCAACAGGGAGCGCCCTATCTTCTATTTACTATAATGAAATGTGTAACATTAAATTTGATTGGGAAATTGTGTGGTCTAGATTTTCTGTTCACTGTTAAAAAATTGTTTATAACTCACATATTTTAAATTAAAAAAATTAAACTATGTTTGTTTAGTCCTTGGTCTTCATGGTCAAAACTGCTTTATTACATAATCTAGCCTTCCTAAACTCAGTAGAACAGGGAAGATGACTCTAAAACTATATGTCAGTTGTAAAACTCAAACCTTCTGGAAGAAATAATAATCAGTCCTAGCAAGTATCTGTGTAGTGTCAATACAAGGAAAGTATTCATAGTAAAATATAAGCAAAATGAGAATCCAAAGGGTTAACTAATGAAATACTGAACAATTTAAAATGATTATGAGGCATATGCAAAAATTTTTTAAATTAATTTTAAATTATTTTATGACAGGGAGTTCAACAGTCAATGTAAAACACACAAATACACACAGACGATGGATGATAAATAGACAGATGTAAGGGTTGTGGGGCAAGAAATCCATCGATTATTTATACATTTCTGTCCCAATTTCCAAATGAATGAAGCCAACATCTATTAATATATAAGTGTTTCAGAATGCATCAATTAATAGAAATTAGAATGCTCATGTGTCTCACCTGTACCTAATTGCTGAATACTTGTTGGCTACCTGCTCTATACACACAGTTCTATTTAACATCAGTTATCTTGTCAGTCAAATCTTAGATCCATAGCGCCAGGTTTGAATTCTTGCATGACTCCCAAACATTTAGCACTGTTTTAAATGTGTGTTTAATCATTGGTTCTTCATGATGCTAACTGCTTCATGAACATAGTCTAGTCATCCAAAACTCAATACAACTGGGAAATGACTCTAAAAGCCTACGTATCTGCTTTTCTGATATTTCTTTTCTTGGAAATCTCACCTTATTTACATACGAGCAGAGTTCTGAATGTCCACCTCTCATAAAATTTAAAACACAATTTAGTATTTCTGCTTGTTTCCTCAAATATACATTCAGTCCTATAGACAATTATATTGAAGAGAACTTTGTGAATTTTGTTACTTTACATGTCAGTTCTTTGTATTCGGTGTTCTTGAGTTTCTCTTTTTGATGCATTATTCATATATAAATGTTTTACACACATGTGTAGAAAAGTAGATATAGCAATGGATAGGCATAGGAATATAGAGGAGGAGAGTGATAAAGACAAGGTACCAGATTTGTTCTCTAAATCAGCCTCATCCTGGAAGTCTCCCAGAACCCCCAACACAAGTCTCAAGTCCTAGTTATCCTTAATGCAACATACCTACTGTAGTCCTGAATCAGCTCTACTTCCAACCCAATATTCTTTCACATAAATTGACACCAGGTTCTACCCTGAATCCCAACAGAAAGCCTGAAATTTCATCAAATCTACTCTCCCACATCTCCATATCTATTCAAAAAACAATCCCTGGAACATGTACTTCAAAAATATTTTTGAAGCTATAACTTAATCCCATGCTTTTTATAATGGTGGGCATGGAGGTGTGCTACCTAGGGAATCTGTTCTAGGCTAAAAGCCACAGCTGTGTCCTTCTGCATTTCTCACTGTGTTCCCAGATATAACCTCATTCCCAGGTGTATGCCCAGCTACTCACTGAGAACAGTAGGTAACCTAGAGGTAGCCAGAGGTAGCCCATTTAATCAGGATTTCAAAATTCTTCTACTAGGGGCTTTACTTGATTTCCAATTAGACCAAACGTCTTCAAACCTAAACTGCACTCAGTCTTCCCCTTCAGGCCTGCCTTCTCTCACTTTGTTTATGTTCTCCTAGTCCTACTCATACCAACTTTATTTTTCACAGGCGTTTCTCCCAGCAAAGTACTGACAAGTTTTATCCCATCTTGGTGTCTATTATGAAAATCGGAATTGACACAATCACCAATATAAAAATGTAGACATTATTTTATTCTAAACTTTTTACAACCAGCTAACTGCTTCACAGGTCTCCAACATTATTATGTATTTCCAAACTTTCTTTCTTCCAATTTCTAAGGCAGTCAATGAACTTTCTTTCTAACTTTTCCCTCCTACTACGTTCTTCCTCTAGTATAGTGTCATATTCGCTATACTAATTACTTTTGGGATGGTTCCAACTAGATGCTCTGTTCTTTGAAATGTGATGTTTGGGTGATGGGTGGAGTTGGAATATATCTGAATAAGTATGAACCTAGAACCCTAAGTCTTATACAAGATTTTAAATCAATGTTACCTCAATCTAAATCATTGATTTTTTTTAATATTTAAGTTCAATGTGAAAAAAAGGAAAACAGTCACTTTTTTTTTTTACAGCTGCATCCCTAGGACCTCAAAAATGACTTTGTAATACTTTTTAATTAGATAAATCGTTTTAAACTCAGAAAATTCAAGAGATTTAATAATCTTTACTGACATTAGTAAGGCACAAATTTTTATTTAACTATATATTTAGAAATTATTTGGGACCAAGGTATAAGATGGGAGATCTAGCTTTTAGAGGTATTTAATAAATATGTTGCATAAATATATATTCATATTTAAATGTACAGCAAATCCGTATAAAAACACTTCCATTTGAATTTACCAAACGGTAAAATGTACAAGCCTTCAGCCCAATCCCTTTTACCAAAGCAGGTACATTAAAGATTTTATGGAGGCCAGGTAAATGGAAGAGGGGTTTTCCCAGCCAGTTCAGTGTTACCACATATTCTAAAAATCTTTTTCCCTTATATTTTAGTAAAACCTTCATTTATGGATATCATTTGCTCCAATATTCTCTATGTATATTGACACCTCACTACCATCATTGTAGCCTTGAAATGCTGTTTACTAATATTACTCTCCATTTTACAAAATTATCACACCATTTTGTTTACCATATAAAATGATATTTACAGTTATTTTGGACAAATATTTCACAAACTGTAAATTGATTCAAAATCCTCTCACCTCTTTAAATATTTGATTTTCTTACTCAGGGACCTGATAATTCCATGTTTTTGCCCTTTACTTTCCATTCCATTTTATGTATCCACTTAATCGGTGGATAGTCATCTTACACTTTATTCTAATCTGCTACAAATATTCCATATACCATGTAATTTTTTAAGCACATAACTAAATTTTTGGTGAGGTTAGTTATGCTTTTGAACTGATTCTGCAATTTTAGTGTGCATGTTAAATAGTTGTATAAGCTATCATCTTTGTAGAAAGACTAATAGTGCTTATCACTTTCCTTTCCCTTATACCTTTAAGTATAAAGGTCATGTAAGCTTGATTGTTAAATAGGCGTACTTTATAATATATGTAAATTTAAATTTTATTCATGTGTATAATTATTGTTCTACAAGCCCTACATGTAGTTTTTAAATGTACATATATATAAATTCCACATATGCATACATTCCACATATACATTTAGAATTTTCAAATACATGAAACCTTTGCTATACATATATAATTTTCAGCCTAAATAAATATGTAGGGTTTAAGGACCCATTTTATTCTGAATTTACAGCTGGTGACCTAATTTTAGTCATTTCATAACAGGATTTTATGGGTGCAAGAATTTTCCCCTGCATCCAATCATAACATCAATAAAATTGGAAGGAGAAAATGACCTTTACAGATTACTTCTTGGCATTAAGTGGGAGGAGAAAAGTGGAACCTAGGGAAAGCCAGTGTACTTGCAGTATATCTAGAAAATATTTGGTAACTATAATTAAGTGCTATGAAGTCAGTTCAATCGTGAAATCCACTAAGCTTTGAATTCAGAAAGAAGGTCAAAGTGAGTGATGTTCTAGTAAGCAAGATATATGATACCTTGTAGAAATTAAAGGATAGTACAATGAGATGGTTTGTTAATTATTTTCTCTGATTAGATTACCTATTTGTCCACATGTACATTTCAATATCAATCAGAGATTTACTTTGGTTCAGTATTCAAAAGAAAATGAAGGAAGCGTTCAAGTAGAAGATAAATAGCCACTTCACATGGAAGATAAGTGTTCCTTGCTTACTGAACCTAGTATTTAATAATTGCTAAGCTGCTTGTAAATTTTATGATAGATTTTATTCTTATTATAAACTGGACTTTCATGTTATGCTATAAATCTAGTATATGACTGGACTTTAAATCTCAAATTTTTATAAAAATCACTATATCTTCTATATTCAGAACTTTGAATCTACATGTCTACAAAGACGGTACCGATGAACTAGTAGGAAGAAATGTCTATAAATATTCCCGATCTTTACTGACATACTCATTTTAAAATATTACCTACATTTTTAAAAAAGAACAATTTAACTTCCATTAAGAGAGAAAAATCACTAAAGTATTTTAAAAGTGCCATATTACCTCCAAGAACCTTAACTCTGTAGTTGTCTTTTCTAATTAAAAATAATAATAATTAAGGCATACTGTGTTAACTATTAGAAACAGTCTGTCAAGGGTCATTCCCCTTAAATCACTGAATAGTAAGAAGAGTTAATCTTGCTGTCTGTGAATTTGAAAAGTATTTAAAATATAAGAGTTCAAAGGAATCCTTACCTTGCTTCTCAGAGGATTTTTAAACCAAATGAAAAATTGCAAGAATTCACAGATTTGTATATTTGCAGCATTTGTATTGTGTACATTTTTGCAACTCCAGTATTAAGGAACTTAGAGTATAACTCTCTGGCATAAGGCACAC
>NW_004567129.1:3737-5846 GCF_000260355.1 Condylura cristata | reverse complement strand
TCGCCAACAAGTTAGCAGAAGAGTTGGATTTAGAAATCAGTAACTGCCCCAGATATTTACAAGGTAAAATCAGTACCTACACTCATAAACTAACATTTTCAGTAATCATCTGTAATAGAACAGAAATCTCTCTAAGCTAATAAACTCTCCAAAAACTTCTGTAAAAAAATCCTCAATAATAGTCATATTAAGTGTTAAGTATATTTCAGATTGTGGTGGAAATCACCTACACTAGTGAGTGGAATAAAAATCATTACCTTCCTTTCCACACACATAGTACCAAATAGAATAGGTATAATTCAAAATCAAAACATACAGAAGAAAAGAAGCTCAAAACTAACATTCACATGTTATGATCACTGTGTGGGACTTCAGGTTTACTTGCCTAAAATTGATGAAACTTTTCAATTTTAATAAAATATCAAAAATAATAAACCAGTCATCATCAGCAAAACGTATTAACTTAGAGAAAGGGAAATAAAAATAGAAAAACTATATTTGGGTAAATGGTCAAATGTGGCAATAATTAAGGGGCATTAACCTCAAAATGTAATTTTATGCCTAGTTTAATTTGCTTAATATTCTATAAATAACAACTATATATATATATATACACACACACTAAAATAACTATCAATCACACAATGCTGATAATACATATATTTGCCCTTCCCCCAACATGTGGTATAGCTGCATGTATATATATCAAGAGCAATTACAGTGCTTATAATTTTGGCCTAGTAGATGCAATTCTAAGAAAAGCAGGCTCTGCTCTTTAGTATAAAGGACAGGTTATATGTTTTGTTTTATTTCCTGATCATGCCCAGAGTGTTATTGACTTTTAGGATTATTGAGGCAATTTAGGCTCATGGATTCTGAAAATAATCTACAATCCTGAGGTCAACCTGGTCCTTCTTGTTTAGTAACTTAAGTTCCTATGAATAGCAAAAGATCATAACTAGTAATGATGTGTTTTTCCCATGTTTGCACACTTCCACTGACACACCCAGTATTGTCAGCAATTTTCTGCACTATGGCTATGAGTAATTTTATGTCATTCAAGAGAGTGAAAGAATTTTTTTTAAAAAAATCTAAAAATCTGATTTAGTTCTAATTTAGAAAAAATGTACTAAAATTTTCGTAAGGTATAATAAGAAACAGAAGACTTGTAATACACAAAACAGTGATTGTAACCCATTATCATGGCACCATGAGCAGAAATCTCTAAGATCAGCCAAGAATGTCACTGAAAGAATATTTTGACATCTCTCGTTGTAAGTCATACTTCCATTCAATTTATCTCACTGTCTCTTTCTTACAAATTGTAACTAATATTTTATAGTTAAAATTTTATTTCATTTGGAATATAAATCTACTATAACATAGGTTTCAGGAAAGCAATTACAATTTTTTCACTGACTACATACTGATGAATATATGAATTTTTGAGTATTAGTAGATTGTGAAAGTAGATAGTCACCACCAATCACTACATTAAATAAAACTTGTATCCAAAGCTTTCAAATGAAATGTACTAATGAAGTTAGCAGTATTTACCCTTTGATTAGAGGACTCATTCTTCAATCCTGATGCTTCTTTTCATGGAACTCCAGCTATATTCTGACCTCACACCACCTGTTTATCTCCCAGGTCTTACAGGAGGTAAAAGAACTTATCTGGTTGGAAATTTGGGGAAGAGTAAACTGGGGTTTGGCAGGCTAGCCCAAATTATTTTTCTTTGAGAATCAAATTGACTCGAATTTCCTATAGAAATTTGATAGAAAGGAATTTCTACTATCTGAATTTTTAATAAAATATGACGTGAATAAGTAACATGCACAAAGAAAACAGTTTTTAAATTATTCTTCCTTACATTGCCTTCTTATAAGTGCTAAACTGCATAAATAAGTTAACTTTGCCAATATGTTCTTCTAACAAGTGTTAAAAGAAAGGTAAGCCTGACATCAAATAGTTGATCAGAATACATATGTGTGTATATATATATATATATATAATACACCTGTTGAGAATTTCATCAAATTACATTAGAACTTGAAAGTAAGTTAGAGAGTCACATATAAATTGCCACTAGAAATATATATATATATA
>NW_004567129.1:1852-3637 GCF_000260355.1 Condylura cristata | reverse complement strand
GATTTATGGCAAATTAAAAATAAAATGAATCTAAGCATTTTGTTTTTGTTCTTGGCACTTTATATTCAAAACAATAAATAAATAAATGAAAAACTCATTGAAACCCTAGGTTTCCAGTGTTCATCCATGTAACTGGTCCATAAGCCATTAGTGAGTCACAAAATTTAAAAAGCTCAATAAAATATTCATAACCTGACATGTTTGTTTAGTTCAGAGACTTAAATGATGGACCTTTGTACCATACCATGCCTAGAGACAGTTTCATTATACACAAACACAAACATGTAAACACATACAGACACACAATACACGTATGCTCATGCTCTCGTTTTCTTTAAATAGCTTAAATTCACATTTGATTTTCAGGGGACAAGGTACCATTATAACTTTCTTTTAATGGATAACAAAAGGGCATTAGTGTCCTTTTAAATATAAATTACTTAAGCCATGGAACTTTGTCTCAACCATAATTATTTTTTTTGTTCAAATTTCCCCTAAGTGCAGAAAAATCAAAATTAAAAAGAAAGGCAGAAATTCTAAGAATACATATCAATACTTTAGGGTTATATTTCTAGCTTACTGTGTTTGCTCACTATCAAATTCAGTTTTTATAATTTTTAAAGTTATGAAATCTAAGCTTATCACACTGTATGCAGTCTTCCCAAATACTCAACAGATAATATGGAAAATACTCAAAGTTATGTAATTTTTCAACTGATAATAGTGTACCAAGCAAGTTAGGGTGAATAAACAATGTGCACCTTATGAAGCCAAGTAAAAGTTTTTACACGCTTAAAAAAATGTCTCTGCTAAGTAACACAAAATTAATATGCTAACACTTTATCAACGAGTGAGCTGCGGTCTCTTGGCAATATTCAACTTATTAAAAGTAACATTTATAAACGTTGTCTTACTTAAATATTCGATTATCTACCACCATAATCCCTCTAATCCTGTCTGCTCTTAATCACTAAATTTTAGATAAAGGGGATTCTTTTCTTCTCAAGTTAATCTCTTTAGATAGAATTTTTTTTTATGTTTTTAAGATTCATTTTTACTCTATGTCTAGATGTCTCTACTTACTTGCCCTAGTTAACCTCCAAAATTCTCACTTCTTTTCTTAGATTAAAATATTTTTTTATTATTTCTCCTCAGGTAGTGGTTCTAAAAAACTCTACTATTTCTACCCACTTACTTTTATTTAACTGCATTCAGCTCCAACATACCAAGAAACATTCTTATTACCTATCATCAATTAAGGTCAAACGTTCTTAATCTATTCTGCCTCTTTTGTTTAGTTCTCTATCTGTTGTCCCCAGTGCCAATTCAATTTATCCATTACTGACAGATTTAGTTTGATTAAATCCTCTTAATATGGAGGGTATAGAAATGTTAGAGCAAAGAGGATTCCCTATGATTCTTTATAATCTGAAGAACCAAATGCATCCCATTTTCTCTGTATAAAACTAACGTCAATTTAGTTATTCTCTCCTTTGGTTCAGTAAAACTGTTAGTCAAAATTCTTTCACAAGGTATTCACCTGCCTGTGTCAAACTTCAGTTTGTCTAAAACAGATATTTCTCAAACAGTATTTTTTTATTAAAATGTTTATTTTTACATCATTTTGCACATTTTTTTCCATCTCAATTGTAATCACCGCGGGTTTCCCATCACCAAATAACCCCTGTGCCACCACCATAGTCCCGTGCATTTCCCTACCTTCCCCCTCCCCCCCGTTTTTGATACCATTCCCCACTCCATCCCCACAGAATGTCTCTGGTATAT
>NW_004567129.1:0-1044 GCF_000260355.1 Condylura cristata | reverse complement strand
TACACATAAACATAATTACACACATGTTTATAAGTCAGATTCATAAAACATTCTAAACATTTCCATGAAATAATGACTCTCGTTTATGTAAGTCAGTAATAACTCAACTCACTAATCTTAATTCATCATCCAATAATAAAAACTAACCCAGTTTTTGTGCCTTAATTTACATTAGCTAGATCCTTGTTCTTTTTCTAACTAAAACTGAGTTATTACTATACTTCATCAAATTCTTCATTCATTTCATAAAAAAAAAACAATGTAATAACTTCCTCTTGGAAGTCAGTCATTTGTGTATGTTCTGGAAGCAGAGTTACCATAAGTATACTAAGTTCTTCCCCCTCATGAAGTTTGCAGTGTCTTTACTCAAATACAAGTGATCTTCACTGTGCACTTCTTGAAGTGTGGACCCCTTCTAACCATTTCTAAGCTGTATCATACTACTTTACATTTCTATAGGTAAATTACAGCTCTGTAAATAAATAACTGAATATATTTGTATTAGGTACCACCATATATTAAATAGAAAAAAATAATCTCAGCAAAAAGCAACTGAATTCTAAAATTAGCTCACCCATTTCCAGCTCTGAAAATACAGGCCAGTCACTCAACGTCTCTGAAATTGTTTCCTCATCTGAAAACGAGAGGGTTAGGTTATATTAGATTTTCAATTCTACGAGACAAAATTTGTAGGATATGGCAGGCCTTCCAAAGTGTGACAGGAATAAATGTTCATTCAAAAAGTGTGGAGTCAGCATTTGGATACCCAATTCATGCCCCAACTGGAGCTTACAATTTTGTTAAAAAAAAAAAAAAGAATAGACTTTCGGAAGATGGCGGCAGAGTAAAGACGCCGACATCACCGTGTCCAAGCCTGCATAGGAATTGAGGACTGAAAACGGACTATAGACTCACTTACTACAAGTTTTAACCCAAATGAAAACACCCTGGACACACTAGAAGGTAGATAACTGCAAGGGAATCGGCGATTAGGGAGCTCCCAAAAGGGAACTCCCGGGAAAACCCGGGGCCCTGGAAGTTCCG
>NW_004567128.1:30529860-30588797 GCF_000260355.1 Condylura cristata | reverse complement strand
CCTCTGCCCCAGACCACAATCCGCAGGTTCCTCAACACCCACGTCCTGCTCGATGTCATTGAGTGTCCTCAGTAGTGACCCTGTTGAAATAAACACTTGTGTCTGCTGTCTTAAGGTGCATCACTACCGTGCCTGGCAGGCAGGCTCTGACAGCTGGACTCTCTCAGCTGGCTACTGGGCAGCTGGTGACTGGGTACCTAACATGCCCTGCAGCACCAAAATACACACATACTCCTCTGTTGCTTTTTAGTGGGATTTAGTCTCTGTTTCTTTCCCTGCTCTGCATATTTAAGCTGAATCAGTATAGTCTTGTCTTGAATGGGTTGGCGCTGTGAAAATGGTGTGAGCTATTGTAAGAGCTGTTGAAGACATAAAGCTACAGACATGCAGAGTACCCACGCACTCAAAAATAAAATCCCCTAGATTTTAAGAAAGTATAATTATGGCTCTTGGAAAATTTAAACCTTTCAGTTTGTGTCATAATTAATAGAAGTGAAAGATATTTCACATTTATAATCTTATGAGAAAAAGAACATGGTGGATGAATCAATGTGCTTTAGGAAGGTATTTGATTATATAACTCTATAGGAGAAAATAAATGAAAAAAAATCTGGAAAATTATGTTAAAGTACTTGATTGTATAACAGCATACTTCATAACAATGTTTTCAGGAATTATCAGAATTCCTTTCCAAATATTTTTTGGACAATAAAGCACAAATACTTGGAGTAGTATAATTATACCTATGCAGAATTATAAATCTACATGTGAAGTGATACAATATTATTTGAAGCTAGATTGTGATAAATTAATGAAATAATCAATATATATCATATCTATTCATATAATTAGGGCAAATTATCATGTGCTAGACATAAATTATGATACTTCCCTAACCAAATCTATATCCTAAAGGAGAAAAGATTTAAAGTCAACCATATCAATGGCTGTATCTAACAAATTGTTTAACTCTACCAGTTGTAATGTAGATGAGGGCAAATTGTATTCTACTTTTACTTATGTAGATTTTGTGCTTTTTCAGGAAGTTTTAAATTCATTTAAAAATTGAGTATAAAGTACAGACATACTCAAACCTCTAGCCAGGGTCACACAAACGCACACACACACACACTCACACACACCCCACACACAAAAAAACTAGAGAAAACATATATAAATAGAATCATAAATTAAAAAGAAATCAAAAGAAGAGTCAGTGATTACTGTGAACACTTATATGCAAACAAATTTGACAATATAGAAGAAGAAATCAAAAGAAGAATCAGTGATTACTGTGAACACTTATATGCAAACAAACTTGACAATATAGAAGAGATGGACTAATTCCTATAATGATATAATTACCCAAAGCTAGATATAAAATAAATAGAATACTTAAACAGACCAATTACAAGCAGCAAAATTGAAGCAGTAATCAAACCATTCCCCACAAACAAAAGCCCAGGGCCAGACACTTTCACAATCGAATTCTACCAACTGTTCAGGAATGAATTAGTGCCTATCTTACACAAACTCTTTCAAAAAATTGAAAAATAAGGCATACTGCCAAATACATTCTACAAAGCCAACATTACACTAATACCAAAACCAAGCAAAGACACCACACAAAAAAGAAAATTAGAGGCCAATTCCCTAATGTACACTGATGCAAAAACCCTCAACAAAATCCTTGCCAACAGAATCCAACAATGCATCACAATGCACCATGATCAAGTGGGATTCATCCCAGGGGCACAAGAATGCCTCAAAATATGAAAATTTATCAATGTAATCCAACACATCAACAAAAAGAAAAATAAAAACCATATGATCATATCCACAAAGGCTGAGAAAACATTTGACAAAGTCCATCATCCATTTATGATGCAGGCCCTTGAAATTCTCAGGATAGAAGGAACATACCTTAACATGATAAAAGCCATATATGACAAACCTACAACCAATATTATTCTCAACGTTTAAAAGCTCTTCCTTTAAAGTCAGGAACAAGACAAGGATATCCACTCTCACCACTGCTCTTCAATACATGCTAGAAGTCCTTGCCAGGGCAATAATACAAGGAAAAGATATAAATGGAATCTAAATAGGGAAAGAAAAAGTAAAGCTATCACTATTTGCAGATGGTATGATTATACATACATACATATACATATATAGGTGTGTGTGTGTGTATGAAGAAACCTAAAATCTCCACAGAAGAACTATTCAAAATAATCAACCAGTTTAGCAAAGTAGTAGGATACAAAATCAACACACAAAAATCAGTAGCCATCTTATATGCAATAAGAAGAAATCAAGAAAACCATTCCTTTTAAAATTGAAACAAAAAAATCAAATACTTGGGAGTAAACATAACAAAAGAGGTGAAGAAGCTCTGCAATGAAAATTATAAAGCAATTCTGAAAGAAATAGAAGACACAAAGAAATGGAAAAAATATTCCCTGCTCACGGATATGAAGAATTAGCATTATGAAAATGGTCATCCTACCAAAAACAATTTACAGATTGAACACTAATCCAATAAAATCTCAATGACATTCTTCAAAGAAACAGAATAAATACTGGTGAAATTCATATAGAACCATATACACACACTCAATAATAGCCAAAGCTCTACTGAAAAAAACAAAGGAGAATGGAGGTATCACACTTCCAAGCTACAAACTATACTACAAAGTCATAATCATTAAAACAGTGTTTTAATGGAACAAAAAAAATAATATTAAGACTCACAGAACAATGGAACCAAATATAAAGCCAGAAATAAACGTGCACATATATGGACAATTAATTTTTGACAAAGGGGCAAAGAATATACAATGGAACAAGGGCAGTTTGTTCAATAAATTGTTCTTGGAAAACTGGAATGACATAAGCAAAAGAATGAATCTAGACTACTACTTTACACCATACACAAAAACCAACCCAAAATTGATAAATGACATGAATATAAGACTTGAAGCCATAAAATATATAGAAGAAAATATAGGTAAAACTCTACGAAACATACATATCAGTAGCATGTTTATAGATTCATCACCCAAAGCAAAGAAAATGAAGGAAAAGACAAGTACTTGGGACTAGATAAAACCCAAAAGCTTCTGTACAGCAAAAGAGACATTAACCAAGAAAGACACCCTACTGGGAAAAATTCTTTGCACTCCAGACAACTGATAACAGACTGATCACAAAGTTATACAAAGAACTCTCAGGCTCAAGAAAAACAAATTAAAGTCCAGTCAATAAATGGGCAGAAGTGAGCCTTTCCTGGTGGTGCAATGGGTTAAAGCACAGCACTAGGAAGCAGGTCACAGCTGCTCACAAGTTCCATACCCAGCCAGGGAGATGAGCACCTGGCTCAGCAGACCTCCCCTGTCTCGCCCACTGCTCCCCTCAGTGTACTTCATCAGTTTGCCTGTTCTGCTCCCCTCTCTGTCTCTGGTGAATCCCCTCACTACCTTTACACCTCTGGCCTGTACCCCAGTTCTATATGCACAAATAAATAAATCTTTAAAAAAAAAGAAATGGGCCCTCCCTGGTGGCACAACTGGCTAAAGTGCGGCACTATGAAGCTATTGCAGCCACTTTAGCACAAGTTCGATCACCAGCCAGGAAGGTGACCCACATGGCGTGGCAGACCTCTCCTGACCTGCCCACTGCTCCCCTCAGCAGTGTACTTCATCAATCTGCGTGTTCTGCTCCCCACTTTCTCTCTGGTGAATGCTCTCACCCCCCAAATCTCTGGCCTGTACCCCAGTTCTGTATGTATAAATAAATTTAAAAAAAAAAAAAACAAGAAATGGACAGAAGAACTTTAAAAACAAGAGGAAATGCAATTGGCCAATAGGCATATGAAAAAATGCTCAACATCTTTTATAATCAGGCAAATGCAAATCAAAACCACAATGAGTTACCACCTTACACTGGTAAGAATGACACATATTAAAAAAAACTAGCAACAACAAATGTTGGTGAGGATGTGGTGAGAAAACAGCTCTCCCAAACTTATTAGACAGTTTGATGGGAGTCAAAATGGTCTAACCACTATGGAAAACTTTATGGAGGTTCCTCAGACTACCAAGAATGGAGCTACCATATGACCCAGCAATCCCACTCCTAGGGAGCTACCCAAAAGGACACAAAAACATTCATTCAAAAAGACGCATGCACCCCTATGTTTATTGTAGCACTATTTATAATAGGTAAAACTTGGAAACAACCCAACTGCCCAAAAATAGATGACTGGATGAAGAAGATGTAGTACATATACATAATGAAATACTACTTAGCAATCAAGAAAGATAAACTCATGTCATTCGCAATTAGCATGGATGGAGCTAGGAGAGATCGTGCTCAGTGAAATAAGCAAGAAGGAAAAAGAAAAATACTGGATGGCTTCACTTATAGGAGGAATTTAAGGGAACCAAATAAGACATAAGACATAGGGGGAAAATAATAATACAAAACAAAACAATTATAAACCAGATATACCCTGCAGGGGAGGGAGAGGGAAAGGGATCGAAAGAAGGGAGGGAGGAGCATAGGTGACTATGGTGATGGTGCACAGGCACATTGGGAGAGGAAATTCTATGGGGGTCTACACCTGAGGCGGGGAGTAAACATTTTATTAAAAAGAAAAAAAAATAAAAGAATTATTGTGAAGAGAACAGGAAAAAAAAAAGTACAGGGAGTTCCCATATGTCTCCTGTCTCATACATCCTTCTCCACTCTTAACATCCTGCACCAGAGTAGTATATTTCTCACAATCAGTGGATATACATTGACACTTCATTATCACCAGAATTTGTAATTACATTAGCATTCATTGCTGGTGTTGTACATTCTATGAGGTTGGGCAGCTATTCAATGATATGTATCCACTTTTGTAATATGGAGAATAGTTTCACTACCTCCCAAATATTCTGTGCTCAACATACTAATCCCTCCCTCTCTCCTAACTGCTGGTAACCACTGACATTTTTGAACTGTCTCTATAGTTTCCCCTTTCTCAGAGTGTCACATGGTTGGAACCATACAGTTGCTGTAGTGTTTCCAGAGAGGCTTCTTCTACTTAGTACTATAAATTTAAGATTTCTTCATGTCTTGTCATGGTTCAAGTGCTCATTTTTTTTTTTCACATCATTCTTCACTTTGTGCATTTTTTCATCTCCATTGTAATCCCCATTGGCCTCCCACCACCAATTCATCTGTGTGCCATCACCATAGTCCAGTGCACTCTTCCCACCCCAGTTCTGATCCCATTCCCTTTTCCACCCCCATAAAATGTCTTTGGCTTATAGTTGTTCATTGTTTCCATTTTTACTCTATTACATTTGTTTCTCCCCCCACCTACATCTCTCCCCCACCCCCCATCCATCCCTTACATTCCTGCTATGAGTGAAATCATCTGGTAGTTTTCTTTTTCTTTCTGTCTTGTTTCAGTAAGCATGATCCCTTCCAGCTCCATCCATGTTGCTGCAAAAGGCATGAGTTTGTCTTTTTGGATCACTGAGTAATATTCCATTGTGTATATGTGTCACATCTTTTTAATCCAGTCATCTACTTTTGGGCATTTGGGTTGATTCTGTATCTTTCTTATCATAAATAAAGCAGAAATAAACAGGGGGTGCAGATGTTTTTGTGTATGTCTTTGAATAGATGTTCTTGTGTCCTTTGGGTATATACCTATGAGTGGTATTGCTGTGTCATATGGAAGCTCTATTTCTTGCCTTTTGAGAAACCTCCAAACAGCTTTCCATAGTGGTTGTACTAGTTTGCATTCCCACCAGCAGTGTAGGAAAGTTCCTTTTTCTCCTCATCCTTGCCAATATTTGTTGTTGTTAGTTGTTTGAAGATGCGCCATTATCACTGGGGTGAGGTGGTATCTCATTGTGGCTTTAATTTGCATCTCCCTTATTACAAGTGATGTTGAACATTTTGCATATGCTTCTTGGCCATCTGCATTTCCTCTTTGGAGAAGTGTCTTTGTAGCTCTTCTGCCCATTTTTTGATGGGGTTGTTTATTTTTGTTGAGTTTGATCAGCTATTTGTGTACCTTTGTCATTAGTATTTTGTGCAAATATTTTGTACCAATCAGTGGGGTGCTTCTTTTTTTGTGTAGTGTCTCTCTTGCTGTACAGAAGCTCTTTAACTTGATGTAGCCCCAGCCTTTCATCCTTTCCTTCACTATCCTTGTTTTGGGTGATGGATCTTTAGTGATGAACAATATCCCATGGTCTCTATGTGCCACAGTTTATATATTTTGGCTGCCTTCAAATTTCGGCAAATATGAATAAAGCTGCAATAAATAACTATGTGCACGTTTTTGTGTGTATGTATATTTTTAGCCCCTTTGGGGGAATGAGCACAACTGCTGCATTATATGTTAACACTAGGTTTAGTTGTATAAAAGAATGCCAAGCTGCCTTCCATAGTGTTTGTACATGACTTTATCACCCCACTAGCAAAGAATGAGAGTTCTTTTTGTACAACATTCCTGCCTCTATTTGGAATTGCCAGTGTTCGGGATTCGGCGAATCTAACAGATATGTCCTACTAAATTAGAAAGCACTAGCATTCCCTGGTGGATTTTCCTATTGGTAAATGGGATTAAACTAAAAGTAGACAACAGAACTATATCTGTAAAATTCCTGAACAATTTGGAAAGGTTACTATTCTCTTTGATAACATATGGGTAGAAGAGGATATAAAAAAGGAATGTAGATAGTAATTTGAACTGAGTGAAAAACAAAGTAAAGTTATTAAAATGCATAGTATGATTTAAATCAGTGCTTAGAAATAAATGCATAGTAGAAAAATGCCTATGTTTAAATACTAGAATTCAAATCATTGGCCTATGCATCAATATTAAGAAAATAATGGTGGAGAGGAAATTAAAACCAAAATAACAGAAGAAATGAAATAATAAGGGCAATTACAAAAGTTTCTGAGTTAGAAAACAGAAAATAGTAGAGTAAATAAAAGAATTTGAATCTGTCCTTTTGAATTATTGTTTTTATGTCCTTTGGGTGAATTGCTGAATCACATGGAAGCTCCATTTCCAAAAAAAAAAGAATTTAAATCTGATCTTTAAGAATAACAATATAATTAATAAGCCTTTATCTTGAATGAGTAGGGAGAAAAGACAGAACACATAAATTACCAATATCAGGAAGAACTGCTATAAAATTATCTCACTATTTTTTTTGAAAAGTTGTAAGTGAATACTATCCCTAACTTTATTCCAATCAGTGGAACTTTACACCACAAAAATAATCAATAAAATGAAGCTTAAAATACTATTTGCAGTTGCAAAAATACCATTTATGCTCACATAGAAGACATGAACTACTAGGGATATGTTTGATATAATATGTGAAATTGCTTCCCTGGAAATATTAAAATATTGCTGAGAACAATTTAAAAACATAGATAAATGGAGAGCGATACTATATTCATGAAATCAAATACCAACATTGTTAAAGAGTTAATTCTCCTCAAATTCTGAATAAACCCAGCACAATCTCAATAAAATAAGTATTCTGTAGGATAGGACAAACTGATTCTAAAACTTACAGGGAAATGAAAAGCAGTTAGAACAACCTAAACTCTTTTGGAAAACAAGAACCAATATGGAAGGCTTACATATCAGATTTCAATAAAGTTACAATAATTAAGAGATCTTCCTGTTGACACAAAAATATAAATAACCAAAGAAAAAAGACTGGCAAAATACAACAAAATAATTCTGAGACTTTGAAATAGATGATGGTTACTCTTGGGGGTTGAGGGAAGGGAGGAGGGGATAGATGGGGTTTTAGTGATAGTGTAGTGCATGGGATCTTTGGTGGAGGATGAGTGAATCAATCATGTGCACATGGAAAACTAATAAAATATGAATTAACAAAAGGGTAAATAATAATTGAGCATACAAGAAGTTCTAGACTGAAGTGTATAATTAATTTCTTTTTTATTTAATTGCCAAGGAAATTAAGAGGGGAAAATATATCTTTTCATAAATGGTGCTGGAATACTGGGACAACCATAAATTGCAAAAAATAAACAAGAAAAATGCCTCTCCTCCCTAAATTCATATTATAAACAAACATAAACTTGAAATGGATAATTGCCCTAAATGCAAGAGCTAAAATTCTAAAATTCCTAGAAGGAAATACAAGAAATGACAATTTTCATAGTATTCTTGGTTTGGTAAAAGTTTCAAAGCAGAATGCCAAATGTAAATAAAAAAATTAGTAAATTTGACTTTACCAAATTTTAAAAATATTTGGTTTTCAAAAGTTACTGTTTTAGAAGCGAAAGGAAAACTACAAACAGGGATAAGTATTTATAAAACATGTCCAATAGAGACTGTTTCTTCTTGAGGGTGGGTATTTTTTAAAATATTTATTTATCTATTCATACAGAACTGGGGTACAGGCCAGAGATGGAGAGGGTGAGAGGATTCACCAGAGACAGAGTGGAGAGCAGAACAGACCAACTGACGAAGTACACTGCTGAGGGGAGCAGTGGGCAGGTCAGTAGAGGTCTGCTGTGCCATGTGGATCACCTCCGGGGCAGGTGGGGATCAAACTCATGTGAAAGTGGCTTTAGTTTGTTAGTGCTGTGCTTTAACTCGCTGCGCCACCAGGGAGGGCCCAGGGGAGGGTATTTTTTAATGTTATTTATTTATTTATTTATATTTGACATCATTGTTCATTTTTGTACAATGTTTGCTTTTTCTCAGGTGTAGTCCCCATAGAATTCCCACCACCAATTCACCAGTGCACCATCTCCATAGTCCCTTGTGTTCTTCCCACCCTCATTCTGATTCCTTTCCTTCCCTATTTCCTGCAGAATGTCTCTGATTTATAGTTGAGTTGTCTGTTAATTTTGTTTGTTTTTTCCTTGATCCTCTATATTCCTCCTATAAGTGAAGCCATCTGGTTTTTTAAAAAGATTTGTTTATTTATGCATACAGGGGTACAGGCCAGAGTGCAGGAATGGTAGAGGATTCACCAAAGACAGAGTGGGGAGCAGAGCAGGCAGATGGATGAAGTACACTGCTGAGGGGAGCAACAGGTGGGACAGGAGAGGTCTGCCACATCATGTGAGTCACCTCCCTGGCCAGGGATTGAACCGTACTGCAGTGGCTATAGCTAACTTCATAGTGCTGTGCTTTAACCCTCTGCGCCATCAGGGAGGTCCCATCTGGTATTTTTCGATTTCCTTCTAACTTATTTCACTGAGCATAATCCCTCTATCCATGTTGCAATGAATGGCACGAGTTTATCTTCCTTGATTGCTGAATAGTATTCCATTGTGTATATATGCCACATCTTTATTTTTTTCATTTTATATATTTTACATCGTTTTTCGTTTTCATACAATGTATCCTTTATCATCTCATGTATAGTCCCTCAGAAATTCCCACAACCCATTCACCCATGTAGCACCACTGTAGTCCCTTGTGCTCATCTCACCCCAATTTTGATCCAATTTCCTCCTCTCCACCCCCCCCCCCCCAACCCTGAACAATGTCTCTGGCTTATAGTTTCCTGTCAATTTTGGTTTTTACTTTGTTATACTTACTTTTTCCCCACGATCCCTTATTTGGGTCCCGTACATTCCTCCTATAAGAGAAACCATTATGTATTTTTCATTTTCTTCCTGGCTTATTTCACTAAGCATGACACCTTCCAGCTGCATTCATGTTTCTGGAATGGCATGAACTTATATTTTTTGCTCGCCAAGTAATATTCCATTGTGTAAATATACCACATCTTCTTAACCCAGTCATCTATTTTGGGGTATTCAGGTTTTTTCCATAGCTTACTTATTGTGAATAATGCTGCAATAAACATAGGAGTGCAGGTGCTCTTTTGAATTAATGTTTTTGTCTTCTTTGGATAAATACCCAGAAGTGGAATTGCTGGATTATATGGGAGGTCCAGTTTTTAGCAATTGGAGGGAACTCCACACGGCTTTTCACAGTATGCTACATCTTCTTGATCCAGTTGTCTATTTTTGGGCATTTGGGTTGATTCCCCGGCTTACTTATTATAAATAGTGCTGCAATAAACATAGGAGTACATGTACATTCTTTTGTTTTAATGATTTTGTGTCCTTTGGGTAGCTCCCTTGGAGTGGAATTGCTGGGTCATATGGTAGCTCCATTTTTAGTAGACTGAGGAACCTCCATCGAGGTTGGACTAATTTGCTTTCCCACCAGCAGAGGAGAGTCTCTTTTTCACTGTATCCTTACCAATATTTGTTGTTGCTAGTTTTTAAAATATGTGCCATTTGTTACTGGTGTAAGGTGGCATCTCATTGTAGTTTTAATTTGCATTTCCCTGATTATGAGGGATGTTGGACAGTTTTTAATATGCCCGTTGGACATTTGCATTTCCCTTTTGGAGAAGAGTCTTTTGAGTTCTTCTGCCCAATTTTTACTGGATTGTTTATTTTTGTTGAGTCCTGTAAGCTCTTGTATATCTTTGTGATCAGTCCCTTATCAGTTGTACAGAGTGGAAAAATTTTCTCCCAATCAGTGGTGTCTCTTTATTTTGGTTAATGTTTCTTTTGCTTTACAGACACTCTTTAATTTGATGTAATTCCAGCTGTTTATCTTTTCCTTCATTTTCTTTGCTTTAGGTGATATATCTTTAAAGATGTTACTGAGATTTATGTCTTCAAGTGTTTTGCCTATATTTTCTTCCATATATTTTATTGTTTGAGGCCTTATGTATAATTCTCTGATCCATGTTGTATTGTCTTTGGGATTCATTCTTTTGCATGTAGCAGTCCAGTTTTCCCAGCACCTTTTATTAAACAAACTATCTCTGTTTCATTGCATTTTTTGTTCCTATGTCAAAGATTAGTTGTCCATAAATCTATGGGCTAACTTCAGGGACTTTTATTTGATTCCATTGGTCTGCAACACATAATATTTAACTATATAAAAAACTCTTATAACTATTGTAAGAAATCACCCAACTAAAATAATAGAGCAAATATCTAAAAATAAATAAATAAATAACTGAACAAGGGCCCTTCCTGATGGCATAAGGGGTTAAAGCACTATGAATCTATCTGAAACCACTGCAGTACAAGTTCAATCCCCGTCGAGGGAGCTGACCCACATGGTGTGGCAGACCTCTCCTGACATATCTGCTACTCCTCCCAGCAGTGTACTTCAGTCAATCTGCCTGTTCTGCTCCCCACTCCATCTCTGGTT
This sequence comes from Condylura cristata, assembly GCF_000260355.1. Taxonomy (NCBI): domain Eukaryota; kingdom Metazoa; phylum Chordata; class Mammalia; order Eulipotyphla; family Talpidae; genus Condylura; species Condylura cristata. The sequence goes on along the minus strand of NW_004567128.1, from coordinate 30,577,543 downwards.
AACCCTCTCCCCCCCCAATACCTCTGGCCTGTACCCTCAATTCTTGTGTGTGTTTTTTTAATTTATTTATTTGTGCATACAGAACTGGGGTACAGGCCAGAGGCTCAGGAGCAGTGAGAAGATTCACCATAGACAGAGTGGGGAGCAGAACAGGTAGATCAGCGAAGTACACTGCTGACCCTCAGTTCTTGTATGCATAAATAAATAAATAAATGTTTTTTAACATAAAAATAACAAAGATTATATACTGACAAATAAACAAAAAGATGTTCATCTTCATTTGTCAACAGGGAAATTCAAATTAAGATTACAATGAGTAACTGGATACCTTAGCATGACCTAATTCAAAACAGCTGACCTTCTCAGTCATTGTAATTTTACGAGGATTACATATGAAAGGAGAATGAATGATGATGTAAAAAGTATATAGATACAAATAAATAAATAAAATAACTGAAATTACCAAGTGGAACAATGATTATGGAGCAGTTCAAATGCTCATGCACTGGTGGAGGCCATGTAACACTTTAGAAGATAGTTTTGTAGTTTCCTATCTAGTTAAACATACACCTTTCATACTACCCAGCCATTTTGCTCCCAGGTAAATACAGTAAAAAAGAAAATATGTTGATCCCCTTGCAATTTTATTTATAACAGATATAAACCAAATGTCTACCAACAGGGGACATAATCTAAATGTGGTTTATTTTTACAATGGAACACACCATTTAAAAGTAATAGATTATTGCCACATATAGCAACATTAATAAATATGTGACTCTAATGCTTAAAAGAAACCAGAGAGGAAGACAAACAAAACCCGAGAAGGCATAGGGAGTATAATTGATTACATTTATTCATTATAGAGAAAGAACACTCATCTTTGGTGACAGAAATCAGTTCAATGGCTGCCTGGATTGGAGGGTCTGAGGAGGGAAGGATGGATTTCAAAGGTGCACAAGGATATTTATGGTTGTAATTTATATGCTCATTATTTTGCCAATGACAATTATTTCACAGGCACCCTATGTCACAGCTCATGAGATTATATACTTTAAAAATGTTCAGTCTACAGTATGTCAATTTTAACTCAACAGGACTGTGAAGAAGAGATATAGTATGATACATATGCTGATGTGCCTAAGATTACATATATAACAAAATATACAATCTGATGAAAATACAATGTATATTATATGTAAAATTACATCTATCAAGAGTACATTTCTCATGGTACACATTTTTAAATTTCATATAGAAGATAATGTCTATTAAACACATTGGCATTACTTGTCTCCATGAGAGGGATGGAGTGGGAGTAGAAAATGCAAATAGAAGGATGGAATAAATGAATGGTAAATGAGGGGGCTGGCCTGAAGGAGTGATGATAATAGTGACATGAGCTGGAAGTAAGGTTTTCCCAACCCTCTGACCATAAAGCATCCCCAATCTCTCTCACTCACTTGAAATACCCTGACCTTCTCTTAGCCCCAATGGGAGTAATCCTTGCCACTGTTGTAAGGATTTTATAGTGCCTCCCTGGTAAGCCTGATGTGGTAGCATTTTTTTCCTCTCCTGTTCAGTTGACTGCTTCATGCTTGTTTCTGAGGTCTCAGCTTAAATATAACTTCTGCATGAAGGTATTTTCTGGTTACAAATCACTTCATCCCCAGTTGAAATCCCTTGTCCTCTTTTCCTTTCTTTTAGTACTCTGAAAACTTCCTCCATAATAATTACTACTATTTATCATAACAGCAAATATTCATTAGAGGGAACATTTTTGAACCATTAGTCTCCCCTATGTGGTGCAAACCTCATGGTGAAAGTTGCCACTGACTGTGTTGTTCTTTACTGTAGATATTGAGATTCTACCTCAATGTCCATAAAAACTCTTAAATATGTTTTTGGAAGGAATATAAGAACAAGTGGAAGAACAAACTGGAAAAAGAGATGTGGCCCTGGCTTTGGAAAAACAAGCAGGAATGCATGAGGGAGAATGAAGAGATACAAGATCCCCATGGGAGGAATACAGGATAATAGACCTGAGGAGTGACTGAGTGGAAAAACCAGTTGGTAGAAGGAAAAGACTTAGGAAGAAGGTGGGGTGGAAGGAGGGAGAGAGGGAGGAAATAAGAGAAGGAGGAGGGGAGATGAGAGCGAGATAGAGGAGAAAGAAAAGAAGTATGACTATATTACTGCTAGGTGACAGGTGGAAAACCAGGGACGGGAAGTAAATAAAAGAGCCCTTCTCCCCAGCAACACACTTTACTGCATAATAATCGAAACAGCCAACTCCAGAAGTTCCCTCTTCTATAACCACCTGCTCTTGATCTTCAATTAATTAAGTGATTAATTTTAAAAAGATTTATTTATTTATCCATACAGAGCTAGGGTACAGGCCAGAGGTGCAGGGGCAGTGAGAGGCTTCACCAGAGACAGAGTGGGGAGCAGAACAGGCAGGTCGATGAAATACATTGCTGAGGGGAGCAGAGGGCAGGTAAGGAGAGGTCTGCCGGCCATGTGTATCTCCTCTGGGGCAGGCGGGAATCGAACTCATGCGGAAGTGGCTTTATCTTCTTAGTGCTGTGCTCTAACCCACTGCACCACCAGAAAGGACCCTAAGTGATTAACTTTTTTTAAAGATTTATTTATTCATACAGAACTGGGATAAGGCCAGAGATGCGGAGGGTGAGAGGATTCACCAGAGACAGAGTGGGGAGCAGAACAGGCAGATAGACGAAGTACACTGCTGAGGGGAGCAGGGGGCGGGTCAGGAGAGGTCTGCCGCGCCATGGGGTCACCTCTGGGGCAGGCGGGGATCGAACTCATGCGGAAGTGGCTTAAGCTTCTTTGTGCTGTGCTTTAACCCGCTGCGCCATCAGGGAGGGCCCAAGTGATTAATTTTTAACTGATGTAACTTTGGTTATCCCCCTCAGGAGTTACCACCATAGTACATCCACACCAACTCACCCTTATCCCACCACCACCAACCACTGAGCCTCCCACTTTCCCTGCTCTATCCCCTCTCCCCATCTCTACTTTTGGTGTCTCAGTTCTATAGTCAGCTATCAAGGGTTAGTTTTTCATGACTTTATTATTAATTTTGTTACTTTATATTCTACATATTAGTGACACCACCCAGTATTTATCTTTTTACTTCTGACTTATTTTGCTTAGCATTATCTTTTCAGGCACCATGCATGTTGCTGCAAGTGACATGAGTTTTTATGTTCTGGTCTCTGAATAGTAGTCCATTGTGTATATGTACCATATCTTCTTGATCCACTCATATGTTCTGGGGCATTTAGGTTTCCATGGTTTAGCTATAGTAGATAGACTGCAATAAAGTTGGGAGTGCACATTCTTTTTCAATTTTTAAAAAATTTTTTTTCTGTAAAATCCAGGAGTACAATTACTAGGTTGAATAGCAGCTCCATATTTAATGTTCTGAGACACTCCCACATTGCTTTCCATAAGAGCTGGATCAGTCTGCATTCCCGCCAGTAGTATAGGAGGGTTCTCTTTTCTCCACATCCTTGCCAGCACTTGTTGCTTCTGGTTTGTTTGTTTGTTTGTTTGTTTTTACTTTTTCAGTATGGGCCATTTTTACAGGTGTCAGTGTTATCTCACTGTAGCCTTGAATTACATTTCTCTAAGAAGCGGTGACTGTGAGCATTTTTTCATGTACCATTCTAATGTCTACTTTGGAGAAGTGTCTGTTTAGTTCTCTGGCCCATTTTTTGAGTTATTTGTTTAGTTTTTGTAAAGTCTTATGACTTCTTTGTAAATCTTTTATATTAGTTCTTTGTCAGATGTATGGTGTACAAATATTTTCTTATGATCAATAAGGTGTCTTTTTATTTCAGTTATAGTTTCTTTTATTGTCCAGAAGCTTTTTAGTTTGATGTACTCCCAGCTGCTTATGTTCCCTTTTGTCTTCCTTGCTGTTGGGGATGAATTCCTAGAGACACCACTAAATTCATAAAGTGCTTTACCTATGTTTTCTTCTATGCGTTTTATGGTTTCAGGTTTTACGTCCAACACTTTGATCCATGTTGAGTTGATTTTGGTGTATGGTGTGCGATCATGGGCTAATTTCATTCTTTTTTATACAACTGTCCAGTTTTCCCAGCGCCATTTATTTAAGGGGTTACCCCTGTCCCAGCACAGTTTGTAGTTCATTTGTGACAGGTTAACTGTATGTGTATATATAATTCATTGGCCGGGTCCCCAGCACCCCTCAGTGTGATTTCTTCTGCTTGAGTTGGGTTGAATGAAGCACAGGCTTGGATCAAAAAGGGAAGCAAGATCTTTGTGGCTCCACCTCTGCATCTTACCAAGGCTGACAGAGTCCAAAATCTCCAATGAAAAGGGGGAAGAGAGGAGTAATGTGGAAATGCCTAGCTTACCCAGTGAAGCACAAGCTCAGTGTTCTGCTTTAAGGGGCAAGAAATAGAAGAACATTAATGTGTCCTACATAACTCGGCTTTACCCACCCACCCCCAGGCACAGTTGTACCACTTTAAGTGCTTTGGAGTCTAACCCATCACATGAAACTTGAAAAAGGTGAAAGAGTGGCCTGGAAAGAGAGAGCCTACCCTGGAATGAGGGGTAATGGAAAGATAAGTCTGATCATACCCTCAGTGACCTAGAATCATGGAAAGTTTTCGATCATAGACAAAGTAGGCCATGTACAAAAATTGATTTTACTGTTAAAATCTCAAATCCAGTCCTCTCTGGTGGTGCAGCAGGTTAAAACACAGCACTAAGAAGCTAAAACCACTTCAGCATGAGGTGACCCACAAGGCATGGCAGACCTCTCCTGACCCGCCCGCTGCTCCCCTCAGCAGTGTACTTTGTCAGTGGGCCTGTTCTGCTCCCCACTCTGCTCTGGTGAATCCTCTCACTGCCCTTGCACCTCTGGCCTGTACCCTAGCTCTGCATGGATAAATAAATACATCTTTAAAAAAATATCAAATTCACCAATCTCAAAACTGTTAAATTATTGGCCTGTAGAGAAAAAATATATGAATTCACAAAAGTGAATTTTCATTAGAAAATTAAGAAGCAGTGACATTTAGCATATGAATGGTAGTTGATTTATAGTTTTTAATTGACCATATAATTTTAGTTGACCATAGTTTAAATTGACCATATGGCTGACAAACAACATATAGTTATATTTACAAAATATAAGACGTGAGGTATATACAAATTTAAAATTATGAGGGTGACTTCATAAATTTCTATGATGATTTTTAAATAAATCTAGAGAAATTAAATGCAAAACAAAATATTATAGCAAATTTCAACAACTAGAATTATCTAGATCTAACAATGGATAAAAATCTCTCATATCTTTTTATTCACCTCTGAAATAAAAGGATAGAGTAGTAAATGGAAAGTGAGAGATATAACTTGAAATAAACAAATATAACAACATTTGACTTATACCATACTTATTTTGAAAATAAAGCTGCATTAGATTTAGTTTTATCACCATATGAAAATAAAGGGAAAGTGAACAAGAGATAAAAATCTTGTTTATTTTTGCCAACAGCATATATGTTCTTGGAATATTTCTCCATCGCTAAGAAAATGAGGTAGTCCAGTTCAGGCCGAGAAGGGCTGAACAGCAATGCTCAGCCACCCATCACTGCTTCAGGCCCACCCATCACTGCTTCAGGAACTGACAAAAGCCCTAGTCTGGCCCATGCCTGACAGCAGAGGCTGTCAACCACCCTCTGGGAACTGCGATTAGCATCTTACCTACCCCGCAGCACATCAGGAATAGTCTAGGCCATGCAGTTTCCTACCTGACATCAGTGACTTCTAGAGATATGCTCAGTGATTCCCCAGGCCATGGTGAAAGACTGGAGACATGCATACAGAGGCTTCAGTAGTGAGGTCCTGAGAACAAGACAGAACAAAATATCAAATGGTGGTAGAAATCCAAAAGGGAATATTACACTGCAAAAAGAGAAATAATATCCAGAACCCATTCTCAAAAACTTGGAAAGTCTACTTCTTCCTATCATATGCAGAATACAAGTTTCCACAATAAAGAAATTCCAAGAATTTAGTGAAGATGCAGAAAAACTGATCAAGATGTAAGAAAATTCGGAAAAATGATTGAATGTTCTAAGAGCCAAAATCAATGAACAGAAGATTGAAATGATACCCTAAAGAAGTAAATAAAGGAATTGGAAGATGATAAAAGACTGAAAGAGGAAATGTGAAATACTAGAGAAAGCTATAAACATAGGAAAAGCCAAATGCAAGAGTGAATGGCTGAATTTGAAGATATGAATTTACAAAGAAGCAAGAGGGATTAAGAAACACTTTGTGAATTATCCTATACCATGAAGAAAGGCAATATAAGAATAATAGGAATCCTATAAGGTGAAGAGAGACAGAAAGGAACAGAGAAGAGCTTTAAAGAAATATAGAAGAAAGCTTCCCAACTTCCCAAACTTGGAAAAGAAAATAAATATAGAAATCCAGGAAGCTAAAAGAATACTGGTTTACCTATACAAAATAAGATGAACACCAAAACATAGTGGTGAAGCTTCTAGGAGGCCAAGGCAAAGAAACAATAGTGAAGGTGACGAGAGAGAAGACCCAGATAACTTACAAAAGAAGACATATAAGATTAACATCAGAGTTTTCAGAGAAAACATTCTAGGAAAAGGAAATGAAACAACATGATTGAAAAACTTAAAGATAAGAGCTGCCAACTACAAATACATCTTGCAAGTGTCCATTCAATAATTTAGATATGTGATATAAATAAAGGCCTTCTCAGACGAAAAGAAATTGAGAGTTTGCAAAAACTAGAGCCCTTCTCCAATTAATATTGAGGTACTAGAGTACATAAGCCAAAATGAAGAATATCCATAAAGAACTGAACAAGGAAATCGATATAGCCAAACACTTAAAAAAAATGGAAGCAACAAATGTTCATATATTAATAATCACTATAACTGCTAACTGAATAAATTCACCAATTAAATGAAACAAAATGCATGGTTCAATTAGGGTACAGAATGCAACTTTCTACTCTCTCCAGGAGATACATCTGAACTCTAAAGGATCAAGTTAAAGGGTCAGAAAATAATTCTACATGTGAATGTAAGCCAAATAAACACAGAGTCAGCCATATTTATATCAGATAAATTAGGTATATATTTCCAGTAAAAAAAAAAAAAAAGAAAGAAAAGTAACAGGGCCCTCCCTGGTGGGGCAGTGGGTTAAACCACAGCACTGAGAAGCTAAAGCCACTTTAGCATGAGTTTGATCCCCACCCTGGAGGTGACTCACATGGTGCGGCAGACCTCTCCTGATCCGCCCGCTGCTCCCCTCAGTGTGTACTTTGTCAGTCGGCTTGGTCTGCTCCCCACTCTGTCTCTGGTGAATCCTCTCACCACCCCTGCACCTCTGGCTTGTACCTCAGTTGTGTATTCATAAATGAATAAATCTTTTTTTTTAAAAGATAACAAAAGCCCTCCCTGGTGGTGCAACGGGTTAAAGTGCAGCAGTGCAAGCTAGCCACAGCACTGCAGTGCAAGTTCTAGCCCCAGCCCCGGAGGTGATCCACGTGGTGCAGCAGACCTCTCCTGACCACCCCCCAGTGGCTCCCCTCAGCAGTGTACTTTGTGGTCAGTCTGCCTGTTCTCCTCCCCACTCTGTCTTTGGTGAATCCTCTCACTGCCCCTGCACCTCTGACTTGTACCCCAGTTCTGTATGCACAAATAAATAAATCTTTGGAAAAAAATTAAAATAAAATTTCTAAAAGGTAAAAAAGACAGAAATGGACAGTACAGATCATCAAGAAACAATATATCAGAAGACATAGCACACATCAGTCACCAAAAAGAGGAGTACCAAAGTATGTTAGCAAACTAGCAACAGAGGAAACAAACATTGGAAGAAACATAAACACACACTTCACTCTCACGAAAGGACAAATCAATGAAACAAAAAATTAATAGGAATATAGTAGCTTAAAACAGAGAATTAGAGGATAAGAAAATAATAGCAATCTATATAACTCTGCACACCTGAAAAAGCAAATACATACTTTTCTCAAATGAACATGGAACATTCTTAGGATTGACCACATCTTTAAAAAAAAAAAAAGATTTATTTTTTATTTATGCACACAGAACTGAGCTACAGGCCAGAGGTGCAGGGGCGGTGAGAGGATTCACCAGAGACAGAATGGAGAGCAGAACAGGCTGACTATGAAGTACACTGCTGAGGGGAGCAGCGGGCGGGTCAGGAGAGGTCTGCCATGCCTTGTGGGTCACCTCCCTGGCTGGGGATCAAACTCATGCTGAAGTGGTTTTAGCTTCTTGGTGCTGTGGTTTAACCCTCTGCACCATCAGGGAGGGCCTGGGATTGAATGTGTCTTAGGCCACAAGATAAATAGGAACAAATTTATGAAGATTAGAGTCATATCAAGCATCTTCACAGACCATAGTTATCAAACTAAAAATCAAGCGACTAAAAGAAAGCAGGAAAAACCTCTAATACATGGAAATTGAATAACACACTACTGAAAGACCATTGGCTAAACAAGGAAATCAAAGAAGAAATAAAAAAAAATACCTCTATGCTTCAGGGATTGGCCCAGAGACCCAATCACCAGACCAGCACAAATCATGGTGCCCTCATAATGTATGCGTGCCCAGAACTGCTCCAGAGAAAGTCCCAGAGACTCTGACTGACTTTCACAAAGTCAGCCTCTTGGGAACACACCTAGAACTGATTTGAGGAAGTCTCCAGAAGTATCTGAGAACCCATGAAGAATCAGCTGCTATGCCCACAGCCAATAAATGCTCAACATTGGGAGAGAAGGACCCATGCCCAACAGAAATCCCAACAACAGCAGAGCAAATACAAAAGCAAACACAGGAGAAAAATAAAAATAATCAGTCAAGTCCTGAGAGTGAAAACAAATTTCCAGGGCAAAGCCACAATAAACATGGAGGAGCTTTTATTTCTATCAGGTACAGAATTCAAAATACCATAATTGAGAAAATCAAAGAAATGCAACATACAAAGAAAGCTCAGAAAAACAGTTCAGAGAGGCAGAAGGGAACAACAACCAGCTGAGGGGTGCATATTGGCTCACATATGGTTGTTGGAGGCTGGCAACTCCCATGCACCTGTGCTCACCCTGCCCTGAACTGTGACCAAAGCCAGGAAGGCAGAGGGAGGGCTCCGAAGCCAGATGTGAAGACACATAAGTCAGAGGGGAGACCGAGCAGCGTCCAGAGATGCAGTGACCTCCAAAGCTAATAGTCATCAGCCCACCCACAGTATCACAGGCCTTGAAAACCCCGGCATGGCCAGTGTCAGACCAGTTCCAGACACCAATTCCTAGTGTCCCAGAAGCGCCCTGAAGAAATGCCCATCAGCACGTGTGGCCCAGTGGCCCAGCAAAAAGAACAATTTCAAAAGAAAACAACCCCTTATTCCAAATAGGAGGCAAGATGACGGCAGCTTGGGACCTTCAGGCTCACACAAGACAGAAAAGCCTCGAAATGGATCATAGGCACACATTACAAGCATGGGCCTGACTGAGGGTACCCTGCACTTGCTACATCAAGGATGATTGAGGGAGACTCAGCAATTGGGGAGTTCTGGGTCTGGAGATCGGATTCAGGAGCACTGAGGCAGCTTGGAAACACTGCAGCTACTCTTCTAACTGTTCCCCCCCCCCACACACACACACAAACACACACTGCCAGGGTGTAGAACCCAGGAGGTAAAGAGAGACTGCTTGGTGGCTGGCTTGGCAGAGGGCTAGTTGATATGGAAGAGACATCAGAAGGCTACAAAGATCAACAGGTGGGCAAGTGGGAGCAGCAGTGGGGCTACAGCTCGGGGCTGGCTGGTAGGGAGATTAGCTGGGGAGTCTTCCTTTTGGTGCTCCCCTTCCCCTCTCTCGCAGAGACCTGTGTGAATAAGCCTATTTCCGAAAACTAACTGGGAGAAATCTCTGGCGCCACCTAGTGACCAAAACAAAATCACAAGCCACGCTCACCTGAACCCAGGTGGCTTACCTGAGGGAGAGTCATCGGAGGAGACTTTTAGGGCCAGCCCTTACACTGGAGGCCTCTAGATACCAGGAGCCCCTGGGTAAAAGAAACCTTAGGAGCTCCTTTACTTGCCCAACTACCTCAGGGGACTAAAAAGAAACCAAGCAAAACTGCAGAGTCTGGGAACGCTATTGTACCCAATCCTTGGGTGCTCCCCAGGGAACCAACCTAAAAACACAAGGGCTAATGGGGAGCCATCAGAAGTCTGAGAGACAATTCTCCCATGCTTAATGTATGTGTTTGTTGCTTGTTTGTTTGTTTCGTTCCTGTATTGCTCAGCTGGTAGATTTCTGTGCCCTTCCTTCATTTTTACCCTGGTTGTCTGTCTTCTCTAGCTTTCTCCTTCCCCTTCAACATTATTGTTACTGCTATCTCTTCTCTTTCTGTTACCTCCCCTCCATTTCCTCCTCCTTTTCTCTATACCCCAATTTAACCATCACCTCTTCCTATTACATTTCTATATTATCCTCCCCTTTCCTCTAATCCCTCCTCTCACTCCTGCCTCTCTTTTATCTCCACAATTTTGCTGAGAAAGGCCTAGAAGAAGCAAGAGGTTCAATTGAGAAAATAAGACCATCCAGGCACTTTCTGCAGCCACCTCCCAGAGACTAGGACTCAGCGTGTTACTGGAAGAAGTAAAGCCCCAAAAGAGACCCCTGGTTATTACTCACTGAGGTAACAGACCCAATTTCACACAGTGGAGACCAGATAAACAGGAGATCTTGGAACAAAGTATAGCTCAGAACACCTTCCACAACTGAAGTGTCTGGATGTGTAACCAGCCACAGAGGCTTAGACACCAGGCGACATATTTACACTACAGCAAGAGTAATTAGAAATAATGCCCACCAGCAACAGCAGTACAGGAGTACTCCAAACAGAACAAAGCAGAAGGCTAATAATAATAAGAAAAAAACACATGTGATCAAGCAGGCCCTTCTGGACATAATACACCCCAGAGAAAAAGTCATTCCCCAGAAAACAAGATTATGGAAAAAGAAGAATAACTCTAACTAACAAACAAAGATTTCAAAAAGGCCACATTGGAAATAATTAAAGAACTATAGGAACAAGCAGAAAGAGATAAAAACACAATAGGAACAAGCAGAAAGAGATAAAAACACAATCAGTGAGCTGAGGAAGGGAGTGAAGGATATGGAGGATAATCAAAGACAGGTGGAGGAAATTGAGAACTCTGGGAAAAGCCAAGAAAACAGAATAGAAGAAATGGGAGAACAAATAAGCATTCTTAAGGATTCAGACATAAAAAGATCAAAAAAGAAAAAATAAAGAAATGAAAAAAGAGGACTATACAGGAAAAAAAAAACTGAAAAAGCACTCCCAGAAATATCAGATGCAATGAGGAAAATTTTTATAAGACTCATGGGTGTCCCAGAGGGTGAAGAGAGAGAACAGGGAGCTGAAATACTACTCAAGGAGACAATTGAAGAGAATTTGCAAAACATGAAGAAGGAACTGAAAATAGAAATACAGGATGTCAGAAGAACACAAAACTACTACAATGAAAAGAGAGCTACAGCAAGACACATGATAGTAAAACTTCCAATGGTCTAAGATAAGGAAAAAATAATGAAGCTGACAGGGGGTAAGAAACAGATAACATACAAAGGAAAACCATTCAGGATGACCTCAGATTCTTCGAAGAAACACTACAGACACAAAGAGAATGGAGGGACATATTCAACAAACTTCAAGTCAACAAATTCCAACCAAAAATACTCTACCTTGGGAAGCTCTCCTTCCTCTACTATGGAAAAATAAAAACTTTCCATGACAAACAAAATCTCCAGAAATTCATCACTACTAAGCCCCCGTTAAAAAAATTACTACAAGGAACCCTAGAATAAAACCAACAGAGGAATGAATAGGAAGACTAGAACAAGGTAAGGAAAGAGTCACAAAAAAAGATAAATAAAATGAAAAATATGGATTTCAATATACCAATATTAACTCTGAATGTAAATAGTCTAAACTTACCAATAATGAGACACAGAGTCGCAGGTTGGATAAAAATAAAACAAAATAAAAAATATACAACCCAACCTTTTGCTGTCTACAGGAAACACACAACTACAAAAGATAAACATAGATTGAAAGTAAAAGGATGGAAAATGATCCTACAAGGAAATGGACCCAAAAAAGAAAGAAGGAACAGCTATACTCATATCAGATAAAATAGATTTCAAACTAAAAAAAGTAAAGAGTCACATATGGTCACTACATTATGATTAAAGAGATAATACATCAGGAAACCATAAAAATCATCAACATATATTCACCAAACGGAGGTGCACCAACATATGTGAGACAATTATTATCATCTCTGAAAACAGACATCAGAGAAAACATGTAAGTGGTAGCAGATTTCAACACACCACTCTCACCATTGGACAGATCAACAAGACAAAAGACAGGCAAGGATGCGAGAGCTCTAAACAAGAATCTAGATCTCACAGGCCTAACAGACATCTACAGGACACTACACCCATAGAAATTCTAGTGCACATTCTTCTCAAATCCACATGGCTCATTCTTCAAAATTGATCACAATCTGGGACACAAGACAAACATTAACAAATACTCCAAGATCAAAATCATACCAAATATCTTCTCTGACCATGAGAACATCAAACTAGAAGTAAGCCACAAAAAGAAAGAAAGGAACACTCCTACCTCATGGAGATTAAAATCCACACTACTGGAAGATCACTGGATTAATGAGAAAAACAAGGAAGAAATTTAAAAAATACCTCGAGATGAATGACAGTGAGGACACAACACTTTAGAATATATGGGACACAGCGAAAGCAGTTATAAGATGAAAATATATAGCAATATAGGCAAACATCAAGAAACAAGAAAGAACAAAAAATAAATAACCTAATGTCTCACCTTAAAGAACTACAAAAAAACCCCCAAAATCCAGTAGAAGAAAGGAAATAATAAAAATCAAAGCAGAAATAAATGAAATAGAAGTTAAGAAAATAATTCAAAATATCAATGAAACCAAAAGCTGGTTCTTTGGAAAGATAAACAAAATAGACAGGCTCACAAAGAAAAAAAAGGGAGAAAACACAAGTAAATAGGATCATAAATGAAAGAGAAGAAATCACAACAGACATAGCAGAAATCAAAAGAATGGTAAGAGATTACTATGAACACTTATATACAATCTAGAAGAGGTGGACAAATTCCTTCAACTTTACAATCACCCATGGCTCTACAAAAAAGAAATAAACAGATCAATAACAGCAGTGAAATTGATACAGTAATCAAATTTCTCCCCAAAAACAAAAGCCCAGGACCAGGCGGCTTTACCAATGAATTTTAACAAACATTCAGAAACAAACTAGTTCCTGTCCAACACAAATTCATTCAAAAGAAATCGAGAAAGGAGTACTACCAACCATGTTTTATGAAGCCAATATTACCGTAATGCCAAAACCAAACAAGAATAACACAAGAAAAGAAAACTACAGGCCAATCTCTCTAATGAACACTGATGCAAAAATCCTACATAAAATCCCAGCTAATAGAATCCAACAATGCATGAAAAAGATAACCCACCATGACCAAGTGAAATTTATCCCAGGAGCACAAGAATGGGTCAACATTCAAAAATCAATTAATGTAACCCAACACATCAACCAAAAGAAAAATAAGAACCATTTGATCGTATCAATAGATGACGAGAATGCACTTGACAAAGTCCAGCATCCATTCATGATAAAGGTACTTGAAACTCTTTGGATAGAAGGAAAATACCTTAACAAAATAAAGGCCATATATGACAAACCCTTAGCCGATGAAATTCTTTTTTTTTTTAATAATATAATAGTTTATTTTTACCTCATTTTGTGCATTTTTCCATCTCAGTTGTAATCCCCTTGGACTTCCCATCACCAAGTCATCCATGTGCTATCACCATAGCCCAGTGCATTTCCCTCCCCCCCTCACTGTTTTTGATCCCATTCCCCACTCCACCCCCACAAAATGTCTCTGGTATATAGCTGTTCATCATTATCATTATTTTCTCGCTTGGTCCATTATTTTCCTGCTATGAGAGAAACCATCAGGTATTTTTCCTTTTCTTTCTGATTTATTTCACTAAGCATGTTCTTTTCCAATTCCATCCATGTTGCTGCAAAAGATGTGTGTTTTTTTTTGGTTGCTGAGTAATATTCCATTGTGTATATGTACCATATCTTTTTTTTTTAAAGATTTATTTATTTATGCACACAGATGGGGTACAGGCCAGAGGTGCAGGGGCGGTGAGAGGATTCACCAGACACAGAGTGGGGGGTAGAACAGGTAGATTGATGAAGTACACTGCTGAGGGGAGCAGCAGGGGGTCAGGAGAGGTCTGCCACACCATGTGGGTCACCTCCGGGGCAGGGGATCGAACTCATGCTGAAGTGGCTTCAGTTTCTTAGTGCTGTGCTTTAACCCGCTGCGCCACCAGGGAGGGCCCTGTACCATATCTTTTTAATCCAGTCATCCACTTTGGGCATTTGGGCTGTTTCCATGTCTTTCCAATTGTAAATAAAGCAGCAACAAACATAGGGGTGCAGGTATCTTTTTGAATCCGTATTTTTGTCTTTTGGGTAGATATCTAGGAGTGGGATTGCTGGGTCGTATGGAAGCTCCATGTTTAGCAGTTTGAAGAACCTCCAAACAGTTTTCCATAGTGGTTGTACTAGTTTGCATTCCCACCAGCAGTGTAAGAGAGTTCCTTTTTCTCCACATCCTCACCAACATTTGTTGTTGCTAGTTGTTCTAAGATGTGCCATTCTCACTAGGGTGAGGTGGTATCTCATTGTGGTTTTACTTTCCATCTCCCTTATTACAAGTTATGATGGACATATGCATGTTGGCCACCTGCATTTTCTCTTTGGATAAGTGTCTTTTTAGCTCTTCTGCCCATTTTTTGATGGGGTTGTTTATTTTTGTTGAGTTTCATCAGTTCTTCATATATCTTTGTGATCAATCCTTTATCGCTACTTTTGTGTGAGAAAATTTTTTCCCAATTAGTGGGATGTCTGTTTTTTGTAATGTCTCTTTTGCTGTACAGAAGCTCTTTAACTTGATGTAGTCCTATCTATTTATCCTTGCCTTCACTATCATTGCATTGGGTGCTGTATCTTTAAAGATGTCACTGAAGTGTATGTCCTATAGTGTTTGACCCATCTTTGCTTCCAGGTATTTTATGGTTTCCATTCTTCTGTCTAGGTCTTTAATCCACTTCGAGTTGATTTTTGTGTATGGTGTGAGATAGTGATCTAGTTTCTTTCTTTCTTTTTTTTTTTTTGCATGTAGCTTCCCAGTTTTCCCAGCACCATTTGCTAAACAAACTTTCTTTGTTCCATTTCTTTTCTCCTTTGTCAAAGATTAGCTATCCATAAACCTGTGGGTTCATATCTGGGTTTTCTATCCAAATCCACTGGTCTGTATGTCTGCTCTTGTTCCAGTACCATGCAGTTTTTATTATTATGGCATTGTAGTATAGCTTGAAGTTTGGGATTGTAATGCCTCCATTCTCTTTCTTCTTAGTCATGAGCATTTAGCCAATGTCATTCTTAATGATGAAAAGCTGATTTTTTTCCCCTTAGATTCAGGAACAAGACAAGGATGTCCACTCTCACCACCGCTTTTCAATATAATACTGGAAGTCCTAGCCAGAGCAAAAAGACAATAAAAAGGCATACAAGGAATCTTTTCCCTTAGAGTCAGGAACAAGACAAGGATGTCCACTCTCATCACTGCTTTTCAATATAATATTGGAAGTCCTAGCCAGAGCAAAAAGACAATAAAAAGGCATACAAGTAATCCAAAGGGGTAAAGGAGAAGTAAAACTATCATTGTTTGCAGATGACATGACATTATACATAGAATCTCAAAAAACACAGAAAAAATTATCAAAATAATAAACCAGTTTAGTAAAGTAGCAGGGTACAAAATCAACACACAAAAATCAATAGCCTTTCTATACACAATCACGCTGAAGAAGAAATCAAGAAAACCATTTTCTTTATAATTGAAACAAAAAAGATCAAATACTTGGAAATAAACCTAACAAAAGAGGTGAAGGACCTCTATAAAAAAAATCATACAACTTTGTTCAAATAAATAGAAGAAGACATAAAGAAATGGAAAGAGATCCCTTGCTCATGGATTGGAAGAATTAACATCATTAAAATGGCTATTTTACCAAAAGCACTTTATAGATTCAATGGTACTCCAATAAAAATTTCAATGACATTTTTTCAAAGAAATAGAAAAAATACTGATGAAATTCATATGGAGCCATAAATATCTCAAATAGCCAAGGCTCTTCTGAGTAAGAAAGAATGGAATGTAAGTATCACACTCCCAGACTTCAAACTATACTATAAAGCCATAATAATTGAGACTGCATGGTACTGGATCAAAAACAGACATATGGACCAATGGGGCTGAATTGAAAACCTAGGTATAAATCCACAGTTTTATGGACAGCTAATCTTTGACAAAGGAGTAAAGAATATGCCATGGAACAAAGAAAATTTGTTCAACAGAAGCTGGGAAAGCTGGCTGCTATGTGCAAAAAAAATGAAGCTAGATTACTACCTCACACCATACACAAAAAACAACTCAAAATGGGTTAAAGAACTAGACATAAGGCCTAAAACCATAAAATATATAGAATAAAATATTGGTGAAACACTACATGACATACACCTCAGTATCGTTAAAGATATATCACCCAAAGCAAGGTAGTGAAAGAAAGGAAAAACATCTGGGACTACATCAAATTGAAGACCTTCTGTACAGCAAAAGAGACACTATATAAAACAGATACCCCATTGACTGGAAGAAAGCTTTCACACATAATATGAATGATAAAGGATTGATCACAAAGATATGCAAACAGTTGATGAAACTCAACAAATATAAAGTGAACAACCCCATCAAAAAATGGGCAGAAGATCTACAAAGACACTTCTCCAAAGAAGAAATGCAGATGGCCAACAGGCATATGAAAAAATGTTCAACATTACTTGTAATCAGGGAAATGCAAAACAAAACTACAATGAGATACCACTTCACATCAGTCAGAATGGTACATATTAAAAAAACAAGAAACAATAAATGTTGGCAAGGGTGTGGAGAAAATGGAACTTTCCTACACTGCTGGTGGGAATGCAAACTAGTGCAACCACTATGGAAATCTTTGTGGAGGTTTCTCAAACTGCTAAAAATGGAGCTTCCATATGATCTAGGAATTCTACTCCTAGGCATCTACCCAAAGGACATAAAAACAATAATTCAAAAGGATACATACACTCCTATGTTTGTTGCTGCTTTATTTACAATTGGAAAGACATGGAAACAGCCCAAATGCCCAAAGTGGATGACTGGATTAAAAAGATATGGTACATATACACAATGGAATATTACTCGGTGATCAAAAAGATAAATTCATACCATTTGAGGCAATATGGATGGCAATGGAAAAGATCATGCTTAGTGAAAATAAGCCAGAAATAAAAAACCAGATGGTTTCACTCATAGCAGGAGTGTAAGGGATCAGGAAAATGTGTGTGTGTGTGTGTGTAAACTTATAAACTGTATTGTGTGGGTATATATATATATATATATATATATATATATATATATATATATATATATATATATATAAACTGTAACTAAGTAAAAAAGAACATCAACTAACAACTATAAATCAGAGACATTCTACTGGGGAAGAGAGGGGAAAAAGATCAAAATGGGGGTGGGAAGAGCACATGGTACTATGATGATGGCACATGGGTGAAGTAGTGGTGGGAAGTCCACAGGGATTACAACTGAGATGAAAAAATTTACAAAATGAAGAATAATGTAAAAATATATTTATAAAATAAAAAATGAAACAAAAACAACAATAAAAAGAAAACAACAAGTAGAAGGAAAAATACACATAGCTAAGCAAGTGTTCTGGGGAAATGGTACAACACAAAGTGAAAAACAGCCCCCTGAACTCAACAAAAATGACATGGAAGAATTTCTCTTCCTGACAGAAAGAGAACTCAGTATTAGTATTTAAAAAAAAAAAAATGAAGAAGAAGAAAAAAAAAGGAGATGAGAAATATGACAGGGAACTCAAGAATTAAAATGATCTTTAAAGAAGGAATTAAAGGAAATCAGGAAGTTAAATGATTTTTGGGTACTCCCTGGTGGTGCAACAGGTTAGAGCACAACACTATGAAGCTGTTGCAGCCACTGAAGCACAAGTTCGATCCCCAGGAAGGGTGGTGACCCACATGGCGTGGCAGACCTCTCCTGACTTTCCCACTGCTCCTCTCAGCAGTGCAGTTCATCAATCTGCTCCACACTCTGTCTCATCCCCCATACCTCTAGCTTGTACCCCACTTCTTTACGCATAAATAAAGAAATCTTTAAAAAATATATTTTTAGTGGGCTAAATGATTCAGGGGAAGACATCAAAACAGAACTGACAAAATGGAATAATGAATCGGTACTAAGATAAAGACAAAAAAAAAAAACGACAAAAAAGGAATGCCATGGAAATGGAAAAAGAATGAAGAAACAGTCTGGGAAATATTGGGCACCATGAGGAAAGGAAGTAAGAGTCATAGGTATCCCAGGAAGTAAAGAGAGAACAAGGAACAGAGAAATTATTCAAGGAAATAAGTGAAGAAAAATTCCCAAACATGTAAATAGAACTACAGGATGCTGAAAGAACAACAAATTACCACAATGAAAGGAAAACTACAGCAAGATACATAATAGTAATGTTTGCAAAAGTTCAAGACAAGGGAAAAGAAATGAAGCTGATGAGGGGGAAGAAACAGATAACTTATAAAGGAAAATCGACTAGGCTGAAATCAGACTTCTCTGAAGAACCACTACAGGCAAGAAGAGAATGGAGTGACATATTCAACAAACCCCAAGACATAAAATGCCAACCAAGAATACTTTATCCCACAAACCTCTTTCTGTTATCAGACAAGCTATATCTTTAGAAAAAAATTACCAAGAAACCACCACTCAGAAAAAAAAAAAACAAAAAACAAAACAAAACAAATAACAACAAATTTCAAGTACAGACTCCAATGTATCAATAATAACCATGAATGTAAATGGACTAAACTCATCATTAAAAAGATACACAGCAGTAGGCTGGACTAAAACAAAAATAACAGAACAACAAAATCCAACCTTTACTGTTTCCAGAAAACACATTTAACTGTAAAATATAAACATAGATTGAAAGTAAAAAGTTAGAAAACAATTCTACAAGCAAATGGATCTAAAAAGAAGCCAGGGACAGCTATACTTATGGTAGATGAAATAGATTTCAAGCTAAAAAAGGTCAAAAGAGACAGGTGGTTGCTATATTATGATAAAGACATCTATAGGACTCTGCACCCCCAAAATCCCAATACACATTTTCCTTAAGTTCGTATGGATCATTCTCAAGAATTGTTCACATACAGCGCCAGAAAACAAACATCAGTGAATATACTAATATCAAAATTATACCAACTATCTTCTTTGATTATAAAGGCATCAAAATAGAAATAACCCATGAAGAGAAAGCAAGGAACCCTCCCACCTCATGGAGATTGAGCCAACACTACTGGAAGACCACTGGATTAATGAGATCAAAGAAGAAATTTAAAAAATACCTTAAGATGAATGACAATGAGGACACATCTCTCCAGAATGTATGGGACACAGCAAAAGCAGTAATAAGAAGAACAAGTATAGCAACACAGGCTCATATCATGAAATAGGAATGAGCTTAAAGAAACATCCTAGTCTCCAATTTCAAAAAACTAGAAAAAGAACAATAAAACATTGCAAAAGCCAATAGAAGAAAGGAAATAAAAAAATTCAAGCAGAAATAAATAAAATAGAAATAAAAAAAGGCAATCCAAAAGGTCAAAAAAACCAAAAGCTAGTTCTTCAATAAACAAACAAAACCAGGCTCTCCCTGGCGGTGCAATGGGTTAAAGCACCACGTTATGAAGCTCTGCAGCACGAGTTCAATCCCCCACCAAGAAGCTGACCCATATGGCACCTCAGAACTCTCCTGACCTACCTGCTGCTCCCCTCAGCAGTGTATTTCAGTAGCTCTGTCTGTTCTGCTCCCCACTCTGCCTCTGGTGAATCCTCTGACCCACCACACCTCTAGCCTGTACCCCAGTTCTGTAAGCATAAATAAATAAATCTTAAAAAAAATAAAACAGACAACCCTCTAGCCAGGTTGACAAAGAAAAAATAGGGGGAAAAAAACAAATAAATAGGATCATAAATGAAAGAGGAGAAATTACAACAGATATAGCTGAAATCTAAAGAACAGAGATTACTATAAACATTTATATTCAAACAAGGTCAACAATCTAGAAGAAATGGACAATTTCCTACAACTATATATACACAAGCATCCAAAGCTAGATACAGAAGAAATAGAAAACAAACAAACACATTACAAGTAATGAAATTGAAACAGTAATCAAAACCCTCCACAAAAACAAAAGCCCTGGACCAGATGACATCACAAGTTAGTTCTACCAAATGTTCAAAGATGAGTTAGGGCCTATCCTTCAAAAATTCTTTTAATAATTGAGAAGGGGGTCCTTTCTGGTGGGAAAACGGGTTAGAACGCAGCACTGTGAAGCTGGCCACAGTTGCTTCAGGGTGAGTTCACTTTCCAGCCAGGAGGTGACCTACATGGCGCAGCAGACCTCTCTGGTCTTGCCCTCCTGCTCCCCTCAGCAGTGTACTTTATCAATATGCCTGTTCTGCCCCCCAATCTGTTTCTGGTGAGTGAATCCTCTCACCTCCCCCTCTGGCCTCTACCCCAGTTTGTGTGCATAAATAAGTAAATTTTTAAAATATTTTTTTAATTGAGAAGAAACACTAACAAATATGTTTTATGAATCCAACATTACACTAATGCAATAACCAAAGACAACACACAAAAAGAAAACTACAGGCCAATCACTCTAATGAACACTGAAGCAAAAATTCTAACAAACAGAATCCAGCAATGCACCAAAAGGATAATACACCATGGCCAAGTGGGATTTATTTCAGGATCACAAGGACAGATGGTTCAAATATGAAAATCAGTTAACGTAATCCAACACATCAGCAAAAAGAAAAATAAAAACTATATGATCATATCAATAGATCCTGAGAAAACATCTGACAAAGTTCAATATCTGTTTATGATGAAGATCCTTGAAATTCTTGGACTAGAAGGAACATACCTAAACATAATGAAAGCCATTTTTGGAAAAAACCACAGTCAAAATTATTCTTTTTTTTTTTTGTCCCCAGGAATGTTCGCCTTTATTTTACCTTATGCGTTTTTTTATTACAAAGTTTATTTTTACATCATTTTGCACATTTTTTTTCCATCTCGATTGTAATCCCCGCGGGTTTCCCATCACCAAATCACCCCTGTGCCACCACCATAGTCCCATGCATTTCCCTCCCTTCCCCCCCCCCGTTTTTGATCCCATTCCCCACTCCACCCCCACAGCATGTCTCTGGTATATGGTTGTTCATTATAGTCAAAATTATTCTTAATGGTGAGAAGCTGAAACTCTTCCCTTTAAGATCTGAAACAAGACAAGGATGTCCATTCTCACCACTGCTCTTTAATATAATATTGAAAGTCCTAGCCAGAACAATAAGGTAAGAAAAATGTATACAAGGTGTCCAAATAGGGAAAGAAGAAGTAACACTGTCACTATTTGTAAATGATATGATAATATACATAAAGAACCCTAAAAATTCTACAGAAAAAAACTAATCAAAATAATAAACCAATTAAGTAAAGTAGCAGGATACAAAATCACTACACAAAACTCAGTAGCTTTCTTATATGCAAACAATCAGTTGGAAAAAGAAGAAATTAAGAAAACCACCTCATTTACAATTGTACCCTCTCCCAAAATTCATATACCTGTGAATAAACCTAAAAAGAGGGCGAAGATGTATATAAAGAAATAATAAAACATTGTTAAAAGAAATAGAAGACAAAAAGAAATGGAAGGACCTCCCCACTCCCCGCTCATGGATTGGAAGAGTCAACACTGTCAAAATGACCAACTTGCGCAAAGCAATTTACACACTCAATGCAATCCCAAATAAATCTCAATGGCATTCTTCAAAGAAATGGAACAAATATTACTGACATTTATATATAATGACAAAAGACTCCAAATAACCAAAGCTATCCTGGCAAAAAAAAAAAAGTGGAAAATAAGATTATTATACTTCTTGAATTAAAATATAATATAAATCCATATATTAAAAATCATGTTATTGGAGAAACATACATGCAGCCCAGTGGACTAGAATTCAGATATCATAAATAAACCCACACATATATAGACAGCTAAAATATAGCAAAGGAATGAAGAATAATGTCTGGAACAAGGAAAGCCTCTTTAATAAGAGGTGTTGTGAAAACTGGGCTGCCACATGCAGAGGACTGAAACTAGATCACCAACTCACACCATACAAACATCAAATCAAAATGGATTAAAGATTGGATGTAAGATATGGAACCATAAACTACATAGATGTATACATAGACAAAACACTGCAAGACATAAACTTCAGAGATATTTTTACAGATTTGTCCCCAGAAGCAAGGAAAAGAAAACATTGTGACTATATCAAACTAAAAAAAAAAAAAAAAAGTCTCTTCTTCATGGTAAGAGACTATAACCAAATTGAAAGACACCCTACTGAATTGGAATAAACATACTTCTCACAAGGAATGGTATCAATTATCTACAAAGAAGTCATACAACTTAATAAAAAGAACAAATAACCCAATTAAAAAATGGGTAGAGGAGCTACATAGGAACTTCTCCGAATAAGCACACGAAAAATGTTCATCACCACTTATCAGGGAAATGTCAATCAAACCCACACTGATATACCACCTCACACCTATGAGAATGGCCCATATTTCAAAAGACCAAAAACAACAACAGGTCTTTAGGGTGTTGAGAAAAGGGAAGCCTCTTACACTTTTGGTTGGAATGCAGACTGGTCCAGCCCTTATGGACAGTTGTGTACACTAAAATATATCTGCTATGTGGCACAGCAATTCCTTTTTAAGGTATCTATCCAAACAACACAAAAAGCTGTTTGAAAGGAAACCTGCACTCCTATGTTTCTGAAGCACTGTTTACACTAGCCACGGTTTGGAAATGACTTAAATGCCCCAAAACAGATGAGTGCATTAAGAAGATGTAATACACACAAACATATATATATACACACACACACACACAATGGAATAGTACTCATCAATCAAAAAAGCTAAATCATGCCATGTGCAGCAACATGGAAGGAGCATGAAGGGATTATCCTAAGTGGAAATAAGCCAGAAAGAGAAATATAAACCTCAGATGGTGTCACTTATATATGGAATATAAAGAAACCAAAGCATCATACAAAGAGAAATATTAAAAGCAATCCATAAAAGCTTACTGTAGATATGAGGCAGCCAGAGAGGGAGGAGTAAAGGGGTGGAGAGGGATGAGAATCTGGGAGTTGGGGAGAGCATAATGGACGATGGGGGAGGATTTTGGGTGTTTTTGTGGTGGGAGAGCTACAGTTGCCACACTTGAGAGGAGAGATTCTATACTGTCAAAATATTAGCAAATATATAAAACAATAGTACTACATTTAAAAATAAATAAAGAAGACTAACAAAAACAAAAGACTGAACTAAAACAGGAAAATCAAAATATACTTACATATTAACTAAAAAGAAAGTTCCTTGACAAGTTCCTTAAGTTTTATACACCTGCATTAAAAAAGAAAGAATGAAAATGAGCTCTTCAGAGAGAGGACATTTATCCAATCATTCAGGAATGTTTTAAAATTTCAAAAATGTAACGATTTGACTCCTCTGTGCAGAAAACACCACAAAGCTTTCCTAAATATTTTTCTGCCACACGCAATTATGCTTTAAATTGTTAATAACCGTAATTATGGAAGACAACAGTGTTGTGTTTGCAATTTTTCTCATTCCACTTTGCATTTATTGATGACAAGTGGCTTTCTTTAAAACATGGTTTTTTAAAAAAATAATATGATCGTTTATTTTTACATCATTTTGTGCATTCTTTCATGGCAGTTGCAATCCCCGTGGGCTTCCCATCACCAAATCACCCCCCAAACATGGCATTTTTTAAAAGAAAATAAAATTCTCAGGAACATTATAGATTTTTGGATCATTTATATTTTCCTGGCTTTTTTACTTTTTGGTGGACGCGGAAAGTCCCTGCTCTTGAAGATGAAATACCAGACTAGCTCCCGTGTACTTCTTGCCACAACAGAAGCTCTCCTAGTTAACCCGTGTGTCCCAATTCTTGTTTAAACATACTTAAATCATTAAAGCATGGTCTGTGTTTGCTTTGGCAGCTCCATGAAATTTCACAAGGTAAATACATGCAACTATGTAATCCCCAATCAGATCAAATTGTAGACTGCCACACAACTCCCTGATAGGCCTTCTTGTGCCCCCTCCCAGTTATCTCTGCTCCATCTGTCCTCCGCAAGCTCTCGCCATCCACACCTCCAACATCATGGTCTAATTTTGCCTGATTTTAAGGTTATGTAATGGAATCGTATAGTATGGGCTCTTTGATTTTTTAGCTTCTTTTTGCTCAACATTTGGACCTGTCATTCAGTCATTTAATTGTTGCGTTCTTCTATTACATGAATTTCTGTAACTTACTGTTATAAGTGCCTGTGTAGTTTTTATATCTCAGATCTTACACATTTTGTTGTGTGAATAATATTTTAGTGGGTTTGTATACGTTTTTAGTTAGGAATTGAACAGCAAGTTCATAGGGCATTGCCTATATTCAGTTTTATTAACACTACCAAAGAAATTTTCCAAATGATTACACCATTTAAAATTTTAAATGTGGCAAAATGTACACAACATAATTATTATTATAAGCATTAGTAAGTGTATAATTTGGTAACAATAAGTACATTCACAATGTTGTATATACATCACTAAGAATTTGTCATCATACTCAGTATAAACTCTGTACCCATAAAAAGAATTCCCCATTTCTTCTTCCCACCAGCCTCTAGTAACATCTATTCTACTTTTTTTTAACAATAGTTTTTTTTTTAAAGATGTATTTACTGGCCCTCCCTGGTGGCGCAGCGGGTTAAAGCACAGCACTGAGAATCTAAGACGGCTTCCGCATGAGTTCGACTCCCGCCTGCCCCGGAGGTGACCACATGGCGCGGCAGACCTCTCCTGACCCGCCCGCTGCTCCCCTCAGCTGTGTACTTCGTCGATCTGCCTGTTCTGCTCCCCACTCTGTCTCTGGTGAAGCCTCTCACCCTCCGCATCTCTGGCCTTTGCCCCAGTTCTGTATGCATAAGTAAATACATCTTTTTTTTAAGATGTATTTACTTATGCATACAGAACTGGGGCAAAGGCCAGAGGCGCAGGTGCAGTGAGAGGATTCACCAGAGACAGAGTGGGGAGCAGAAAAGGCAGATCGATGAAGTCCACCGCTGAGGGGAGCAGTGGGTGGGCCAGGAGAGGTCTGCCACACCATGTGGTCACCTCCCGGGTGGCGATCGAACTCATGCTGAAGTGGCTTTAGCTTCTTAAGGCTGTGCTTTAACCTGCTGCGCCACCAGGGAGGGGCCTATTCTACATTTTGCTAGTATGAATTGCCTTATTTTACCAGATACATATTAATGAAAAATATTATGCAGTACAAATACAAATACAGTATTTGCCCTTCTGTGTCTGGCTTATTTCAGTTTGATGTTGTCAGGGTCCATCCATGTTGTTGAATATATCAAAATTTCATTCCTTTTTATGCCTGAATAGTATTTCATTGTATGTACACACCACATTTGTTTACCCATTTATCTTTTGATGGACATATGGATGTTTATATCTTTCGGCAACAATGAATAATGCTCCTGTGAATGACTACAAATTCCTGGTCTAGTCCCTGCTTTCAAATTTCCAGGTTATATACCTAAAAGTAGAATTTCTGAGTCATACGGCATTCTAAATTTAACTTTTTGTGGAACTGCCTGTGCGTCAGCCATGAAAAGCTGTGATCGGTAATCAAAACATATAACCCTGATATTTAGGAAATACTTCAGCAAGCTACAGCAGTTTTCTATCTGTATTTTCTTCCAAAAGCTTTATTAGATTACATTTCTTATTTAGATTTGAAATAAACCTCAATTGATTATTTCACATTTGCAAAGGTGAAGCAATATTACTTCTCACTCTATGTAGAGATAAACAATTGAAGTCTCACAAGTTATTAAAAAGATCATATCTATGTTACTCCAATTTAGAAATTAAAAAGAATACAATAAGCATTAGCTAAATAATCTACCTATAGAAAGCATTGTAGGAATGTGTGGGCCCTGTTATTGAAACTAGTATAGTTTCAATCATTATTGCATGATGCTTTCTCTTGTAGCTAATATAAAATCCAGGGGGCGGGCAGGCTATCTTTTCCCACCACACTGCAATGGCACTTAGACCATCAGTGACGATATATATGTTTGCATGTTTCTGGTCTCTTTAAGCTCTCCTGCCAATCTATCCTTTCACCAACAACAGTGTCTTAATTATAATTTTCTGTTAACTCTTCATATAATGAAAGTCCTTTGGCTATGCTTTTCTTCTTCAAGATTACCTTGATTCTTTCTCTCCGTTTACATCTTTTATATAGAGTATAGAATGAACTTGTCAATTGTGTGCTTCTTAAAAAAATGATGACACTCTCTTTGGAACAGTTTGGAGAGTAGTTATATTTTACAGTACAGACATTTCTAATCAAGAAATGTATTTATTTAGATTTCCTATAATTTCTCTAAATAATGTTTTGTGTCTTCCATTTCTTTCATTAGATTGACTCTAGATACTTTATTTATCATGTTATTGTAAATGGCATGGCCTTTACTATCTCATTTCTTTTGGAGTATTAATTTTTTTTGAGAAAAATAATTGTTATATGTTGTCTTCATATCCTGTGACCACACGGTATTCTCATTAATTCTAATAGTTAGAAATTCTTTTGGATTCTCTGTGTGTTTAGTATCATCATGTGTGAACAGTAACATCTTTTCCCATCCTTTCCAATCCAATTTCTTTTTCTTGTCTATCAGTCTCATTCTAAATTTTAGGCATAATGCTTTAAGTAATTAAGCATTATTGATGTTTGTTGCATGTTTTATGGAGGTAGTATTGAGTTAAGGACATCTTCCTGTTCACTAGTTTTCTAGGAATTTTTTAAAAAATCATCAGTTTTGTCCAAAATTTTCTCCTGTCTTCATTGAGATTGTCATATGACCTTATTTTTTTATGAATGTGTGTAGTTTTATTAACATTTTTTCCAATTTTAAGTCACCCCTTTTCTTAATTATGCCTTAATCACCATGGATTCCCCCTTGTCCATATTAATTGGATTATATTTCTGTTGCCATTTTGTAATTTTCCATTTTTCAAAGTTTTGTTAGGTCTCCTGTCAAGACTTTGCTAAAGAATTAAAGTTAAATGGTATGCTTTTTTTACTCTCTGGAAGACTTATTTTAAA
Organism: Condylura cristata; assembly: GCF_000260355.1. NCBI lineage: Eukaryota > Metazoa > Chordata > Mammalia > Eulipotyphla > Talpidae > Condylura > Condylura cristata. The sequence goes on along the minus strand of NW_004567128.1, from coordinate 30,549,780 downwards.
ATGATGTCATTTCTTCATTAAGTGTTTGGAAGAATTCAATGGTAAAGCTATCCTTGCCTGAAAATTCTTTTGTGGAATGTGTTTAACAACATACATAAGTAGTATTAATCTTTGCAAATAATATATTTTAACTGTAGTTTATCTTACCTTTGTTTTTCTGTTTCATTAATTTCTACATATTTATTATTTTAGTCCATTAATGTTTAATGCAATTAGTGATATAACTTATTTAAATCTACCATCTTACCATTTGTTTCTGTGTCTCCCATGTATTGTGTCATTTTTTCTTTGATTTGTGTGATCTTCTTAATCACCTAATAAAGTATTTACCATTTTATACTTCCTCTTGTGAGATAGTAACTTGTGAGATATATAATTTTTAAATTACTATTCTTAAGATTACCCCATGAATTTTGCTTAAGAGTCTAATTTTTATGGATACATTTGCCCTTTCCAGAAAAGTACAAGGTTATTAAAATGCCTTAATTTGTTTCACCTCCCTCTCTCCTTTTTGTTTTTAGTTCTTGATGCTATCTCTTTTCATGTGGTACATTTTCTAGTTAATTATTTCTCTTTTCTTCTTATCTGGTTCAAAACCAAACCTATTGTACTTTTAATTTCTGTCCTGCATTTTCATTTTGAAAATTCCCATTATGTTCTTTTTATGTATTTTAATTATCTGGTGAAATTTTTCTTTCCACCTATTTTTTTGAATTCTAAAATCAAACTCACTTATAGGTCTGTTCTTTTACTTTTCCTTTATTTTTTTTAAAGATTTATTTATTTATCCATACAGAGCTGGGGTACAGGCCAGAGGTGCAGGGGCGGTGAAAGGATTCCCCAGAGACCGAGTGGGGAGCAGAACAGGCAGACTGATGAAGTACACTGCTGAGGGGAGCAGCCTGCGGGTCAGGAGAGGTCTGCGGCACCATGTAGTCACCTCTGGGGTGGGCGGGGACCGAACTCATGCTAAAGTGGCTTTAGTTTCTCAGTGCTGTGCTTTAACCCGCTGCGCCACCAGGGAGGGCCCTCCTTTATTTCTACAACTGCAGTTTCATTAGAATTTCTCTCTGTGTGTGTTTGTGTGTGTGTATGTATTCCTGATTCATTACACTATGCTATGAGTGAAACCAGAAACCATAAGTATTTTCTTTTTCTTTCTGGCTTATTTCACTAATGATCCCTTCCAGCTCCATCATGGGAAGTCCATCGAGATTACAACTGAAATGAAAAAAGGTACAAAATGAAGACTGATTAAAAATATATGTACATATAAAATTAAAAAAGGAAAGTTTTATTCATTTTGGTCCTCGTTTGTTGATGATTGATGCATTTTTTAAAATTGTATACAATGTTTTGTATAAAACATGTAGAAATCATTTAAGGCTTTGGCCTTCAGAGCGGAATTACTTTTCTCTTTGATATGAAATTAGAATAAGAAGAGATCATCTTAATTCATTTCTAAGATTGTATTAGCTAACCCTCTTCCCAATTATTATTTTTGATAGCTATATTATTCTTCACTTTGTCCTTTTTCATGTATCCCTAATTGTTTATTCTCCACTCCAGTTGTCAATGGGTTTACTGTTTAGCAGTATTCGTTATATCACTTTTCTATTTCAGATTTATTTCTTAATTTTTTTAAAGATTTATTTATTTATGTCTGGGACACAGGCCATAGGTGCAGGGGCTGAGAGGATTCACCAGAGACAGAGTGGGGAGCAGAACAGGCACATCGACGAAGTACACAGCTGAGGGGAGCAGTGGGCCAGTCAGGAGAGGTCTGTTGTGCCATGTGGATCACCTCCGGGGCAGAGATCAAACTCACTTCAAAGCATCCTCTGCCAACTTCACAGTGCAGCGCTTTAACCCATTGAGCCATCAGGGAAGGCCCAGATTTATTTCTTAATTACTAGTTAATTAGACTTCATATTTGAGCACTCTAATTATCCTTAAAATAAAAGTCCATATGTTCCCTCCCATTCTTTCATGTTTAAAAGTTTATACAAATCACCTTTATATTTGACTGATATCCTAGCTGTGTATGGTATTTTCGAATCATAATTTGTCTGTTCATAGTTTTCTGCATCTTGCTTCATTGCCTTCTGAAATGAAATATTGAGCTCAAACTGATTTTTCCTCCTTCCAGGTGATTTTCTTTTTCTGCCTGGATCTATGAATAATTATGTCTTTATCATTCCATTTAAATAACTAAACCTGGAATCCTCTTTGTTATCATTTCTCTATATAGTTTTCAATATGTACAATACACGGTCCTTTTTGTGCCACAGCCTTAGTATGGCTTTTATCTCAATGCAAATTTCTTATACTACACTATTGAAATTTTACTAAATTTCAATTGTATCACTCTCAGATTTTAGGGGTACAGTAACACTAATTTCATATTAGCTTTGTCCTCCATTAGTTGAGCTTCCTAATTGCTGTAATTGTCCTGTTTTCTTGTTTTGTATTCACTGTAATGATGATAAGTCACTTTCTCCTTGAAGTTATGCTTTTAAAAATAAATTTTGCATTTTGGAATAATTTTACATAGAACATTGTGATGATCGTACAGGCTGAACAGAAAGTTTCCTGCATTTTAGCATCTCACATTGGTATAATAGCTTGTCACAAATAATGAACCAACATTAATACCTAGTAACTAGCATTCACATTTTATGTAGTCTTCCTTGCTTTAACTGGCTCAATGGGTTAACTGTGGTATCTAGGATACCACAGTTAATCATCATGTCTTCGTAGATCCTTCCTGTTTGTGATAGTATCTTAAAGTCCTTATTTTTAATGACCTTATAGTTACGAAATATTGGTCAGAAACTTTGCAGATTGTCTTCAATTTATAACTTGTCTAATGTATTTCTCATTATTAAACAAGAGTTATGAGTCATGGGGAGGAACACCACAGAGGTAAAGTATTATTCTCATCACTCACAATCAAGGTCATATACTATCAATGTGATTAATCACTGTTGAGGTTAACCTTGATCACCTGACTGAAGTTAATTTTTCAGGGTTATTCACTCTGAATTTATGACTTCCCTCCACATACACATACACACCTTTCCATACTTTACTCTTTGGAATGAAATCACTATGATCAATCCACATGAACAGAGACAATGTTCTCTTCTACCTTCTTAAGTGTGGAGTTACTATATGAAGTATTTGGAATTCTGTATGAAACAATTCTTTATTCATCCACGCCATATTTTCTTTCTTTTTTAATTACTTAAATTTTTTCTTATATAGTTGCAGTCCCCATAGTTATCCAGCCACCTTATCACCTGTGAGCCATCACCATATTCCCTTGTGCTCTGCAACACTTCCGCTCTCTCCTCTGCTATATGCTCAGTTCTATGATCAGCTTGTTAGTTTTTCTTGACCTTTCATTTGGTTTCTCTATATTCCATACCGTATTTTCTTTGGTCAGTTACATATGTTAGTATAGAGTCATGGATATGTATTTTATATTTTGGATTATAATTCTATACTACTTGTTTCTGCTTTGGGCACTAGGATCTTTCAGTTGGCACCCATGTCTCTTTGACTTACCCTCATCATTTTTTTTTAGTACTCTCTCCCTTTCTGGCACTTAAAAATACTCCAAACTCATCTTTTATACTTTCTGCCTCAGTACTAAACATAGTAATTTCTCCAAGGGGCCCTGGTTCCTCTTATCAGAAAATGATACTAGAAATCAAGGTCTAGGTATGAGGTGGCTGATGTTCTTTTATGTCCTCTTCATTCTTTGTTGTTTTACTTCTTTCTGATATATTTGTTTGTCTTAAAATGGTGCTGCATTCCCCCCCTTAGTTCTCTGTTCATTTCCTAGGGTTTCCTTCTATCACATTTTATTTATTTTATTATTTTTTTTAAAGATTTATTTCTTTATTATACAGAACTGGGGTACAGGCCAGAGATGCAGAGGGCGAGAGGATTCACCAGAGACAGGGTGGGAAGCAGAGCAGGCAGATGGACGAAGTACACTGCTGAGGGGAGCAGTGGGCGGGTCAGGAGAGGTCTGCCACGCCATGTGGATCTCCTCCAGGGCAGGCGGGAATCGAACTCATGCGGAAGTGGCTTAAGCTTATTAGTGCTGTGCTTTAACCCGGTGTGCCACCAGGGAGGGCCCTCTATCACATTTTATTATTGAAACTTCCTGTCATTGAGTTCCTGTTTAATTGAATAACATTATGAATAAGCTATGGAGTATTTTCAGAGGGAGGCTGTCTTTTTCTTGGTTTACGTTTTATTTGTTGGCTCTGCTATTCTCTACTACTTTTTCAGGATGGACAATATACTAATTTCCAAAAGAATTGATTAGTTTTGTCTGTTTTCATAATTATATGAATAGATTCTGACAGAATAGAATCTGACAGAACTACTGTTTATCTACCTACTTTTACTTATTTGTGAGATTCACCTTATTTATTGTATAGTTGTAAGTCATTAATTTTTGTTGCAATATAGTATTATAGCATTTGTATATACCATAGTATGTTTTGTTTCATTAATTATGGACATTTAATTTCAAGACAGTTGAAATATAATTAATAATAGACTTGATGGGGGAATAGGAAGGGTCTGATAAAACTTTTTATAATTCTAAGTAGAACTGTAGGTAAACTAAGTTTTACATTCATAAAATTTCACCAACTCTTCACTAGTAACAGGAAAATGAGGCACAAATATATTACTCTGATACTGATGATGAGTCTTTGGACTTCAGCATAACCTTCATCACTCACCTGCCACCAAGTTAAATGAAGATAAACAAAATTAAAGCCACAGCACCCAAACTGGAAAAAGAAAATAAAGAAACACACATACCTAGTTAACAACAAACATTTGAACACAAAATGGAGAATCTGAAAGGAAGAATACAAATCCATAAGCCTATATAAAAGATACAGACTTTGAGGATTTAACAGAGATTTTAAAATAACAGTTTCTAAAAATTATTTAATGAAACCATGGAAAGGCTATCAAACATAGAAATCTAGGTTTAGAGTCTTGTATTAAAGACCAAGGAATAAAAAGGGTTCTCTACCAAAAAATTTCAGGATATTTTTAAAAACACAAAAGAGATGTTGAATAAAATGAGGACAAAAATGGAAACATATTAAATAAACTGGTAAGGGAGAGAATATTTGAAAATTGAAAATACAAATGTATAAATGGCTCAAGTGTAATAAGAGAGAAAATAAGATTTAGGAAAAATGAAGAAGAAACATGACAAATATATCAGACTGCATTAGAAGAGGTAACATAAGATAATAGAATACCAAAAGGTAGAGTGAGAGAAGGGAACAGAGACTCTATTCAAAGAAATAATAGTAAGAACTTCTGAAAGTACAAAAAGAATTAAACATGGATGACTGCAAAACAAAAAGAACACCCAAATTTCTGAATGCAAGATGACCTTCACCAAGACACATCATTTTTAAATTACAAAAAAGCAGGAATGGCAATTCTCAAATTAGAATTTCAATCAAAACATGATAATTAGTAATAAATACATGCAAATATAATGAGGAAAGGGACATTTACTCAAGAAGATATTTGTTGTCAATATTTACCCCTCAAGATAGGTGCATAAAATTAAATAAAACCATTATTAACAACATTAAAGTAACACATTCACATCAACATAATAAGAGTAGGAAATTTTAACACACCACCAATATTACTAGATAGTTCATACAGACAGACAGAGAATAAAGAAGGAAATAATGGCCTTAAATTAAACTATGGGCCACATGAAATTATCAAAATCTAAACAGCCTCCCATCTCAACAGAAAAGAATACACATTTTTTTCCTCAGTTGCACATGGAACATTCTCAAGGATAGACCACATGTCTAGCATAAAGCATAGCTCAAGAACATATCACTGAAATTAGATCAAGCATCTTTTCTGATCACAGTGGTATAAAGCTATAAATCAACTCCCCAAATAAAAACTAGGAAAAAAAACTTTAACCCTTGAAGACTAATAAAAATGCTTTTGAATTACAGTGGCCCCGAGAAGAATTAAAAGTAATAGTAAGTATCTGGAGACCCATGAAAGTGAAAAGAAAAGTACATCAGCCATCCCAGATGGATCCACCAGCACATTGCTCATCTGGACTAGAATCAGAGGGGGAGCATACCAGATGTGTCAGCTACTGGCGCAGGCACCACAGAAGCCCCATTACCATGCCACAGGCCAGGATTTGATTCAGGAAATGCCCTAACCCTTTACCCACCACCTGATAGATGTCCAAGAATAATGGGAGCAGAAGATCGAAAAGCATCAGAAGCCCAACCACTAACAGAGCAAACTCAAAAGCAAACAATAGGAAGAAAGAAAAACACAAATGGCCAAGCAAGTCCTGAGGAGAACAATACACCACAGAAAGAAAAATCAATCTCTAGAACCCAACAATACAAACATGGAAGATCTCTACTTCTCATCATATAAAGCATTCAAAAATGTCATATTAAGAAAATCAAAGAATTAGAACAATACAAAGAAAACTCAGAAAAATAGATTAGAGATATACAAGAATACACACAAAAGGAAAAGAATATTATGAGAAATATAATCTATGAACAAAGATCAAGACTGAAACTTTAAATAAGAAAATAAGACAACATGTGGATGTGAAAGTATCAATGATGGAGATTTTAAAAATCTGGGGAAAGCCATGGAAATAAAATAAGCCAAATGGAAGAGTGAAATGGAAATCTAGAAGATGCAGATACGAAAAAAAGCCAAATTACCTATGTAAAAAGAAAACCATAGGGGGGGGGGAATAGTAACAAAGCTTTCAAGATTTCAAGGAAAAGAAAAAAATAATGAAGCTAATGAGGGGGGAAGTAACAGATAACCTGTAAAGGAACACAAAGTTGGTTAACACTGGACTTCTCTGAAGAAACACTATGGTCAATACAAGAATGGAGTGACATATTAAAAATACTCCAAGACAAAAAATGCCAGCTGATACTAGTATATCCTGCTAATTCTCCTTCCCATATGAAGTAAAAAATGAGGATATGTTCAGATAAACAAAATATTCAGGAACTTGCAACCACTAATGTCCCCTATCCAACAAATGTTAGAAAGAGTTTTGGGTTTAATATAAAGAGAAATATGAACACAAAGAACTGAATGAGAAATTAAATAGACCCACAAAACTATGGAAAAATGGAAGTAAAAGGCTTCCACATATGAATAACCACACTAGATATCAATGGACTTAAATTGCCAAGCAACACACACTAAATCCAATTTTCTGCTACCTTCAGGAAATGCACCTAAACTCCAAATATAAACATAGACTGAAATGAAAGTGCTGCAAAAAGATTTCTACAAGCAAATGGCATCCAAACAAGGCAAGAACAGCCATACTTATATCATTTAAAAAAAGACTTAAAACTAAAAATTGTAACAAGGGACAGGGATTGAGACTAGATAATGATCAAAGGGAAAAAACACCAGGGAGACATAACACTCATTAATATATACTTACCAAATGAAGGCATATCAAAATATATTAGATAATGTTATATCTGAAAACAGACATTGGAGAAAATGCATACATGGTAGGAGAGTTAAACAAACCACTCTCATTAGTGGGCAGAAAATAAATAAGGAAACCATTGTGCTATGGATATTCAGATCATTTGGGCCTAAAAGACATTTTTTAGGATATTGTATGCACACATGCAAAAAAATAAAATAAAATAAAACACATTTTTTTCTTACATACATATGGATAATTATCCAGGACTGACCATACATTAGGTCACAAAACAAACATCAACAAATGGGAGTAAGCAAGAACAGTATTGAGAGGAAAGCATATACCAACACAGGCCCACATCAACAAACAAAAGAACAAACAAAAAAGAATCTCAAGGGAAGACAACAAAAATGAAAAACAAGAAAAAAAAAAAACAGTAGAAGGAAGGAAAAAATAAAATTACAGCAGACATAAATGAAATAGAAACCAAAAAGACCGTCCAAAAGATCGATGAAAAGAAAAGCTGGTTATTTGAAAAAATTAACAAAATAGGAAAACCTATAGCTAGGATCACAAAGAAAAAGAGGAACACAACAAGTAAACAGGATGATAGGTGAAAGAAGAGAAATTACAACAGACACAGCAGAAAGCCATAGGATAAATAGAGATTACTATGAACATTTATATGCAAACCCAACAATTTATATTAGATGAACAAATTCTTAGATATATACAATCACACGAGGTTGAAACAAAAACTTGACCAAACTAATTATAAGAAATTGAAGCAGTAATTAAAAGCCTCTAAAAAATAAAAATCCAGGATCAGATGGCTTCCCAACCAAATTATACTCGGTTCAAAAATAAAATGATGCCTATAAAGCAGAACCTTTTTCAAAAAAATTGAGAAAGAAAGAATACTACCAAATACATTTTATGAGGTCAACATCACACTAATACCATAACCAAACAAAGACAACACACAAAAACTACAAACCAAACTCCTAATGAACACAGATAAGAAAATTCTTGATAAATCCTTACCAAACCAAATCCAAAAATATATAAAAAAATTCATACACAATGGCAATTGGTATTTATTCCAGGGGCACAGAGATGATTCCACATCCAAAATTCAACTAACATAATTCACTATATCATGAAAAGAGAAATAAAAATCAAATGATCAAACAATTAGATGTCAAGAAATCATTTGATAAAGTTCAACATAAATTTAGGATTAAGACTCTTGAAAATCTAGAGATAAAAGGAGCATATCATAACATAATAAAAGCATATATGACAAACCCACAGTTAGTATCATTCTCAATGGTGAAAAATTGAAAATCTTCCCATTAAGATCTGGAACAAAACAAGGATGTTAGCTCTCACTGCTTCTTAATGTAATATTGAAAGTCCTAGCTACAGCAATTAGGATAGAGGAAGGCATAAAAGGATTCCATATTTGAAAAGAGGAAGTAAAACTATCATTATTTGCAAGTGATATGTTATTATATAAAGCAAACCCTAAAATATCTATGGAAAAACTAATTAAAAACAATAAACCAGTTCATAAGTAACATGATACAAAATCAACACACAGATATCAGTAGCTTTCTCATATGTAAGGAGTCTTAATAGGAAAAAATTTAGAAAACCATCCCATTTACAATTGTACCAAAAAAATTTAAATACCTGGGAATAAATCTAACAACAGTGTTGAAAGACCTATATAAGGAAAATTTTAAAGCATTCTTAAAAGAAATAGAAGAAGACACAAAGAAGTGGGAAGACATTCCCTTTCATGGATCACAAGTATTAACATATCAAAATGGCCATCCTTACCAAGCAATTTACAGTTTCAATGCATTTTCAATGAAGCTCTCAATGGCATTCCTCATGGAATAAATATTGCTGAAGAACATATAGAATCACAAAAAAATCCCAAAACAGTAAAATCTCTCCTATCTCCTGACTAAAAAGGGAAAGAATGGAGAGATGACACTTCAGCTCTTTAAAATATCCTATAATACCATAATAATCAAAACAGCAAGTTACTAGTGGGGAAAAACACACAGGACAAAAGGATAGAATTGAAATCCCAGAAATAAAACCACACACATATGGTCAACTAACCTATGAAAAAGGAGAAAAAAATATACACTGAAACAAGGGATGTCTCTTCAAGAAATTATGCTGGGAAAATTGGAGTACCACATGCAAATGAATGAAGCTAAACTACTATCTCACACCATATTCAAAAATCAACCAAATGGATAAAGACATGAATATAAGACCTGAAACCACAAAATATATAGAAGAAAACAGAAAACATTTCATGACATAAACTTCAGAAACATCTTTGAGGACTTGTCTCCAGAAACAAAGGGGGTAAAGGAGAATATAAAAACCTGGGACCACATCAAACTAAAAAGAGACAAAACAAAGAGACTCTCTACTGAATGAGAGAAAATACTTGAACAACATACATCTGATAACCGACTTATATGGAAGGTATACAGTGTGCTCACACAACTCAAAAACAACAAATTAGAAGACACAATAAAAAAAATGGATAGGAGAGCTAGACATGTCACCCAAGAAATGCAAATGGTCAATGGCATATGGAAAAAATGTTCAATATCACTTATAATCAGGGAAATGCAAATCAAAACATAGTGGGATACAACCTCACACCTGTGAGAATGGGTCATATTTTTTAAAAGAAAGGAGCTGGAGCAGATGTAGAGAAAAAAGAACTCTCTTACACTGCTGAAGGGAAAGTCAACTGATTCAGCCACTATGGAAAGCTGTGCAGAGGTTCCTCAAAACTCTAAAGATGGATCTACCATATGATCCAGTGATTGCACTCCTAGGATTCTACCCAAAGAAAGCAAAAACATTAATTTGAAAGGAAACCTTTCCTTTTTATTGCAGCAATATTTAGAATAGGGAAGGTATTGAAATAACCTAATTGCTCCAAACAGATGAATGGATCGAGAAAACACATACACACACACATATATATGCACACATACATACATACATGCATATATGTATATACATATATACATATACATATATGTGTATATGTATATCACCAACTGAATTCTAAATTCAGTGATAAAAATAGATAACTTCATGTCATTTGCAACAACATGGATGGAGCTGGAGGGGATTATGCTAAACAAAATAAATCAGAAGAAAAAAGAAACATATTTGATGGTTTCATTTAATAAGCAGAATATAGAGAAACTGAACAAAGGGTCAGGAAAAAGACAAAACTTGCAAGTTGACCATAGAACTGAGACATATAACAAAGGAGGGGCCAGGACAGGGGTGCAAAACAGGGGAAGGAAGAGCACAAGGGACTATGGTGATGGATTACAGGTGCTACGGTGGTTGGAGAACTATGGGGGCCACACCTGAGGGGAGAAATCAAATACTGTCCAAAAATTAACAATGATGTAAGAAATTTAATTAATTAATTAAAATTAAAAACAAAGGAAGAAAACTACAGGTCATCTCTCTAATGAACATAGATGTGAAAAATCCTCCATAAAAAATTTAGCAAATGGAATCCCACAATACATTAAAATGATATGTACTACTACCTGTGGGTTTTATTCCAGGGACATTAAACTCAGTCAATGTAATTCACCAAATCAATAAAAAAGACCCATATTATCCTATCAATAGATGCCAAGAAAGTGTTTTATATATTTCAACATATATTTATGTTGAAAGCTCTTGTAGGTCCTCCCTGGTGGCGCAGCGGGTTAAAGCACTGCACTAAGAAGCTGAAGCCACTTCCTCATGAGTTTGATCCCCGCCTGCCCTGGAGGAGATCCACATGGCGCCCCAGACCTCTCCTGACCTGCCTGTTCCTCCCCTGAGCAGTGTACTTCGTCGATCTGCCTGTTCTGCTCCCCACTCTTGTCTCCAGTGAATCCTCTCACCGTCCCCTGCACCTCTTGCCTGTACCTCATTTCTGTATGCATAAATAAATAAAATATTAAAAAAACCTGAAAACATAAAATGCATAAAAGAAAACATAGGAGCTACTCTGGTGTGTATTAACCATAGTGTTCTATTTCAGGCACAACTCCAAAAGCAGCAGAAGCAAAATAAAAAAACAAACAAATGGGACTACATCAAAATAAAAAATACCTCAAAGAAACCATCACAAAAACAAAAACAGGATAATTGCACACCACAAGTCAAAAAAGGAACTAATTTTCAAAATATTTTTAAAATTCATATCATTCAATAACAAGAAAGAACAACCTAGGCAAAAAATTGGAAAAAGACCAATATGACACATTTCCAAAGGAGACATACAGATTGCTTATAAGTACATGGAAAAATGTTCAACATCACTTATTATAAAAGAAATGTAAATAAAAACACAAGACATGACATATTACCTCTGAGAGGATGGCTCTATTTGGAAAAACAAGTGTTGGGAAGGATGTGGAGAAAAGTGAACACTCACCCATGTTACTGGGAATGTAATATGTGCACCTTCTATGGAAAAGTATAAGGAGACCATCAAAAATTAAACTTATCAAGAAATCCCACATAACCAGCAGTATGCCTTCTATGTATTCACCTAAAGATTATGAAAATAGTGATGCAAAAAGATTTATGCTATCCTATGTTGCTAGTAACATTATTTATAATATGCAAGACATGGAACTAACCTAAATGTCCATTGCAGATGACATGAGGTGGAACATATATTCGAAAGAGTATACGTAGAGTACTACTCAACTATTTATTTTAAAGATTTATTTATTTGTGCATACAGAACTGGGGTACAGGCCAGAGGTGCAGTGGCAGTGAGAGGATTCACCGGAGACAGAGTGGGGAGCAAAACAGGCTGACTGACGAAGTACACTGCTGGGGGAGCAGCGGGCAGGTCAGGAGAGGTCTGCCGTGCCATGTGGTCACCTCAGGGGTGGGAGCGAACTCATGCTGAAGTGGCTTTAGCTTCTCAGTGCTGTGCTTTAACCCGCTGTGCCACTGGGGAGGGCCCTCAACTATTTTTTTAAAAAGAAGAAATAGTGCCTTTTGAGACAAAATGAAAGGATCTCTCGTTGATTTTAAGTTAATTAAGTCAGGGTGTGAAAGACAGACACTGAATATTTTCACTCATTTTTGGAATATAAATAAACAAAACAAACAAAAAGCAAGAATAATAATTAAACTTTATGAAAGATATACTGGTTACAGAGGGACATGAAAGGACAAGAAGGGATAAATGAAGGAAGGGGACAGGGCATGGTCACTGGAATTTATGTAGTAGGTGAGTAAGGCTTGTGTGCATGTGGAGGTGTGAAATTGTATTCCCAAGACTACAAAGTTATATAAATGATTGATAAATCAATCAAATTTGAAGGAAATAAATTTACCTATTGTTCTTTTTGTTCCATTTTCTCATTGTTACAAAACTTCCCCATCATAAAAGTATTAAGTTACCTAATTAAAAAACAGTCTACATGTAGAATTTGAAGAGGAAATCTGAGAGCCCAATATCATGTGTTTGCTGGAAATCCAGCAGTGATATGAGGGCATAAAAATAAAATTCGTGACCTGATAGAGTGAGGGTAATGTCAGAAAAAATGTGTGTGTGACAACAACAAGAATGAGGGACACCCATGTTGACAAAGATGGCAAGATTTCATTGTTCAGGGTTGAATATTTCACTCTGTGTTTATAGACAGAAAAGTAGATAGATAGATAGATAGATAGGTAGATAAAATTTTAACGTTTTTTTTCACTATATAGCTAGGTAATCGAATATCTTTACTGAGGCACATTTATTCAATCCAGCACTTTCTGTCTCCCACATAGGGTTTCCTAAGTTAACATATCTTTCACTTCTAACATAGATGACAGCAACTCAAAAGTTTAAATTCTCCAAAAGCTATAATTAAGCTTTCTTAAAAATCTAGAGGATTCTATTTTGTGAGTGCGTGGGTACTTTGCGTGTGTGTAGCTTTGTGTCTTCAACAGCTCTTACAACCACAGCTCACACCATCCTCACAGCGCCAACCCATTCAAGACAAAACTGTGTTGATTCAGTTTAAATATGCAGAGCAGGGAAAGAAACAGAGACTAAATCCCACTAAAAAGCAACAGAGGAGTATGTGTGTATTTTGGTGCTGCAGGGCATGTTAGGTACCCAGTCACCAGCTGCCCAGTAGCCAGCTGAGAGAGTCCAGCTGTCAGAGCCTGCCTGCCAGGCACGGTAGTGATGCACCTTCAGACAGCAGACACAAGTGTTTATTTCAACAGGGTCACTACTGAGGACACTCAATGACATCGAGCAGGACGTGGGTGTTGAGGAACCTGCGGATTGTGGTCTGGGGCAGAGGACCCAGCACCATGGTGGGTGGCTCAGTCAGGGCATTTGTGCAGGCAGGAGCGGAGTTCGTGCAGAGGCAAAGCTGTTAAAGGAAGGGAAAGCCTTCTGGATGAGCCTGGCTGTTCTGCACAGAACGAGTCCCCAGGAGAGGTAATTGCGGAACACGCATTCGGACCTGCAATCTCCCTTCCCGGCACCTTGGACTGCTGCTTATGGAACAAGGTACACTGACCGCACAGGGAATGACAAGTGTCTCATCCCAAACCCCACTGAGGAGGACTCTTTGGGGTGTAACAAACAGGACACCACCCCGACAGACCCCTGATTCTTCAATACCAACATGTGGAAAGGTCAATTTCCTCCCTGACCATGCTGGCACACTAACTGTAAAGCAAATCTCAGAACATACAGAGCCAGCGAAGGCCACTATAAGTATAATTAAACACACACACACACCTGCAGCAAAAAGAAAAGAGTTTCCCTAAAAACTTATTAATGAAGATATAAAATAATAAACTAGGAAGACTGCCTTCAACTAAAAACTAAATGTATACACACATGTTTCTATGTATATATGTATATATAAGCCTCCGCAAAGCATAATGTTGCAAGGTGAAAACAACTCTCCAGGATTCTCACTCAAAAGTGGGATTATATCTTCCTATCAGACACAGTTCAAAACTGCTCAATTAACTCAAAGGAATAGAAGAAAACAGAAAGGTAAGTGAAAGTAATATAAGAGAAATGAAAGGGAAAGTTAAAGAATACAAGAGAAAATCAAAACACTAATAATAGAGATGCATTAAAATTCAAGGCGGGGGATAGGGTGGGGAAAGTATCAGAGACCATAAAGAAAGCCAAGACAGGACCTCCCTGATGGAGCAGCGGGTTAAAGCACAGCACTGAGAATCTAAAGCCGCTTTCGCATGAGTTCCATTCCCACCTGCCCCGGAGGTGACCACATGGCGTGGCAGACCTCTCCTGACCCACCCACTGCTCCCCCCAGCAGTGTACTTCGTGGATCTGCCTGTTCTGTTTCCCACTCTGTCTCTGTGAAGCCTCTCGCCGCCCCTGGGGCCTCTGGCCTGTACTCCAGTTCTGTATGCACAAATAAATAAATCTTTAAAAAAAAGAAAGAAAGAGGCCCTTCCTGGTGGCGCAGCGGGTTAAAGCACAGCACTGAGAAGCTAAAGCCGCTTCCGCAGAAGTTCGATTCCCGCCTGCCCCGGAGGTGACCACATGGCGCGGCAGACCTCTCCTGACCCGCCCGCTGCTCCCCTCAGCAGTGTACTTCGTGGATCTGACTGTTCTGCTCCCAGCTGTCTCTGGTGAATCCTATCACCCTCCACATCTCTCGCCTGTACACCAGTTCTGTACGAATAAATAAATAAATCTTAAAGAAAAAAAAAAGAAAGAAAGCCAAGACAAGAATATGGGTATTTAAGAAGGGAAAAGGAGAGAGCAGAATAGTTTCTTCTCAAGGAAATGATAGGGGAAATCTTCCCACACCTAGGGAAAGAATACGCAGATCCATGAAGCACAGAAAACACTGAGTTACCAAAACGCAGCAAGACCTACAAGATGCATTATAGTGAGACTAAACATCAAACATTCCCCAAGGAAAGAATACTTAAGGTGACAAGATAGTCAAAGCAGATAACATATAAAGGTACGCCCATTAGGCTGACATCAGATTGCATAGTAGAATCCAGAGGCAAAGAGTGAATGGAATGATGTATTCAAACTTCAGAAACTGCCGCCAACAATAACACATGGGGCAAGGAACCTTTTCAGATACAAGAGAGGAAGTAAAGGGATTCTTAGAACAACGCTGAAGGAAATAGCCAACACTAGACCTGCCCTACAATAAATGTTGAAAGGACAGTTCTATTTCTTTTACTTTTTAAGATTTATTTATGTATGTATGCAATAACTGGGTAAGGGCCAGAGGTGTGTGTGCAGCCTGGGGGGTGGGGGGAGTGTGGGGAGAGGGTGAAAGGATTAGCCAGAGACATGAGTATTCAATTTCAATGGAATATTGATAGAGACGGCACTGAATTTGGAAATGGCTTAAGGAAGTACAGACATTTGAATGATATTAATTCTTCCAATTCATGAGAATGGTGCATGTTTCCATTTATCTGTGTCTTCTTTCCTTCCTTTCATTAATATCTTGACTTTCTCAGCATACACGTTTTTCATCTCTTTTAAAACATATTGCTAGGTTTCTTGTTCTTTCAGACGTAATCGCAAATGTGGTACTTGTCCTAATGACTCTTAAAATAGTTTGTAACGATTGTACATCAATACAACTGGTTTTTATATCCTGCAACTGTTGAATTCTTTTTTTTTTTTAAACTGGTGTCTTTAGGGATATATAATATATCGCTGTTTTTACATACTGGCAGTTTTCACGCTCTTTCTCAATTTGACTGAATTCTATTAATTTCTCTTTCCTAATTGCTCTAGCTGGTAAAAGTGGCAAGAGTCGACATCCCTATCTTGTTCCTGCCCTTAGAGGGAAAGCTTTCCACCCGTGAGTATGATGTGAGCTGTTGCTTGTCATATGTAGCCTTCATTATGCTCAGGTTCATTCCCTTACACCCACCTCCTTGAGAGTTTTTATCAGAAATTGGTATGAATGTTGTCAAATGCTTTTTCCGCACCTACCAAGAGGACAGTGTGATCTTTATCCAGCATTGTTGCTAATGTGGTATATCACATTGATTGATTTGTCCATGTTATCAAGTTGTTTCTCTAGAATAAATCACACTTGATGGTGATTTAGGCCACTGTTTGCTAATTTTCTGTTGAAGATATTTACATGTCCTTCGTAGCCCCTGTACAAAATGTTTCTCACCTGTATGCAAGAAAGGTTTTCTAATCACTCAACCATCCTGTCCCAGTTTCTACAGAAAATCCCCATCCCACCAAAGCAACACAAAAATTGATATGATGTCCCATTTGCTTAGCTACCTGAGTGTGGCTTTTTTACCCGCGATAGGAAAAATGAGTGTGTCTCTGGGGGAAAGATAAGCAGCATGCCATGTACCCATACCATGCATTATCTGTGCCTAATACCTCAGAGGTGCCTCAGCTGTGTGCATAGTAAGGAGGGCTCAACTTAAAAGGATGGGGAACAGTGGGGAAAACTTTGACTTGAAGAGAAATTGAAGAAGCTACCATTCTTTCAGTCATGATGATCTAACAGGAACCCCATTTACTTGCCTTCATGTATCTGTATTGAACAACAGCAAATTAGGCAGCTCTAGGTAGGGCACCAGGAGTCACGCAGGACAGTGATCCCTGCGAGGAGGGAGAGTAATAAGGCGAGGGAGCCTCCGGTTGCCCGATTTCCCCAACTCCTTGACTGGACATGTTACAGGGTAGCCCAGAGTGGACTGGGCCGCCTGTTTGTGGGGCCTCACCCGTGTGCTCACAATTCGGTTATACTGCAGGTACACACAAAAGGGTCAATAACGGGTTTATTAAAAAAAGGGGGAAAGGAATAGGAAACAACCCAGGGCAAGGGAGCGGGATACAAAGTAACTGGAATACCTTACGGCTAGGCTGACTGAACACACCGAGTCACGCAGTCCAGAGAGCTGCTTCCTGAGTGAGAGAGAGAGAGCGAGAGATGCAATCGCTCCCTATTTATCCCCCAAATGTCCCAGAATTCATTCCTGCTAGCTCCGCCCTTGGGTCCTCGTAGTTCTCTCCCTGGTACTGCTGGGAGTTGTAGTTTCCAGTCACTGGAGTAGGGGGTAGGGTCCAGAAAGCTGGAGTAGGGGGTGGAGTCCCTAAGATTCTGCAGAGTTCCCTTCGGACATCCTGCCCCTTAACAGACAGAGCTTACAGGCTGCAGCACAGGGAGACGGAACACACACAAAGCCCGGTGGACGGACAGTAGAGAAATCCTGGGAGGTCAATGTGGCCAGAATTTACTGGGAGTAGTGGATGGGAGAGAGCTGTGGCGGTTTCCCACCTGGGTCAAGCTTATGAGAAAGGGTGTGTGAGTGATGGTGGTAGCTTTCCTTTTTTGGGAGGGAGTAGTCTGGTCAGTTAGAGAGATGGGGTGAGTGAGTGTGGGGAAGGTATGGATGTACCAGGTCACTGGTTCTGGACAGGCTCACTGTGAGGGGCCCTCGACACACCCATGTCATGTTGTCGGGGAATATATGCATTTGGATGTCACAGGTGAAGCTCAGAGTGGGGTCGTAGATTTTGCAGTGCTTAGCATATTAGCACATAGAGGCGTATAGCCTATCTCACACAGAGGGGCTGCTGTAAAGATGAGTTTATGATTCCTCGGTGGTCTTTGTAAATGTTACAGGCTCCATTTGAGATGGAAAGGTAGCGTTTTCTATTGACAGCTGTCCATTCGCGAAGGCTTTTGATTGTAGGGTCTAGCCACGTCCCAGAGGAAAGCGGCACAGAAGAGGTGAAGAGACACAGGCAGCTGACAGGGGAGGTTGCTACGCAACAGCCAAGGAAAACCACCCAGCCAGGCAGAGTTGACGCTGGTCAGTGGAGAGTAAAAGCTGCGGTCTGAGCAATAGCTTGCATTCACACGAAGGGGCCGCGAAAAAGCTGATAGGTTTAGGAAAACAAACCCAAGCGTCCACTGTGAGCCGGTCACCAGAATTGTCGCGGCACTCATTCCACAACGTCCACAAATCGGTATGCTGGATCCCTGCAAGGAGCATCACCTTGTATTTCCTTGACCCCTCAGTTTTTGCAAAACATACCAGTTCAAGCTGGGGTGGTAACATAGTTTTCTGCCTCCTGAGCGGCCTCTCTGTTCATTCTGGAAGCACAGCACCTGTGTGTCCTCGGGTGGGGCTCCAACAAGTGCTCCTGCGCCCCCACCGTGCACACTGAGAAAACAGGCTCAGAGAAGTGCAGTGGCCTGAGGGGGCTCACACAGCTGCTGACATCCTCCCTCCCCCAACCCCCAGGCCAGCCTCAGGAGCCTGAAGCTCAGCCCAGCTTCTTTCTGCAGACCACGCTATCCCGGGCCCTGCCCTGGATGGAACCTGGGCAAACATTTACTCTGAAGTAGGGCTCGCCTTGGCTCAGGCACACAAGTGCCCGATTGTCTTGGCTACTCCAGGGGGCACCGGGAAGGCCTGGGGGGAGGCAGCTTGTTTGTGCCACCCTCCGCCAACAGGCCTGACCTTCGCACCTCGGAGTGGGCCCCGAGGTGTGCAGTTCTTACCTGGACTTGGCAGGGTTTGGGGCTGGGTGCTCTCCCTGTGTCTCCAAGGCTGCAGCACATGAGATGCCCCCCCCCCCAGGACCCTGCCCTACTGGTTTGGCAGAAATGTTGAGCAGGGCAGGGGAGGGTGCCCCAGCAAGGGTGGGGGTGGGGGTCGTCCCTAATGGAATATGGGTTTAGGAGTGTTGGAAGACAGACCCAGGCTCAAGTTGGTCTTTGTGGGTTTCCTGGTGCTGTGGCCCCCACCAGCTCACCCCATGTGCTCGCGCCTGGGCTTCCTGATCTGTAAAATGGGGATGCTGGCAACATCCTCCACTGGCCACTGTGAGGGGAAGGTGAGCCCCAGAACAGACCTGGCTGTGACATACAAGCTCCACAAAGGGTATGGAGGAAGCAGAGGCACCCAGTGTGTCTGTCTAGAGTTAGAAGAAATGGGTAGCAAGCCGAGGGGAGCACGAAGGGCGCTGGCATCCCTGGGCCTTTTCCATTTCCCTGGCTACCTTCAGAGCCCCAGCTAGCGACCTCTGTATCTGTGGCCCTGGGGTTATGCTGGGGAGGCAGAGAATAGTGCATTCCACCACCCCAGAGGAGCTTAGGGGACCAAAGTGGAGGAGGGGGGAACTGAGCACTTTGGGCAAAGGTGGTGAGCTGAAGGTAGAGGTGTCCAAGTGCACTAGCTGTGTGAGTGTGCTTGCAGGTGGTCAGAGGAGGGGTGAAGGGAATCTGGGGGACGCTCAGCAGGCCAACGCCCCCCTGCACCCCATCACCCCAAGTTCTCCCTCCCCCCGCGCCCACCCCCTCTCCCCC
>NW_004567128.1:30493993-30497010 GCF_000260355.1 Condylura cristata | reverse complement strand
CATAAATAACTAAATCTTTAAAAAAATTATCAATTTTTAAGTTAGTTAATGAAATTATCAGTTAGTTAATGAAAGGAAACATTTACAGAGTCCTACTTCAACTCTCCTGGCATGCATAATCAAAATCCACAATCACTATTATTGGAGCTTCAGCTAATGAAGGATTTATTGAAAATAACATCAGAATTAATAGTCAATTTCACAATTATAACTGTGGAGTTTTACCATCTTTCTGCCAGAAATGTATACCACTACACAAAATATTGAGAGAGGTAACCATGAGACGATTCTCTATCAACTGCCTTGCCCTAACACATATGTATTGAATCTGACTCCTTCTAACGAAAAATTTCAGTGAGATGGCAACAGAGTGCAGATTCGGAGGTTGCCTCTTCCAGGTATTCACAACTAAATCGCAGTAAAACAAACAGGAAAAACTCCTGAGGGGAAAGGGGCAGCATCAGCACACAGTAGAGGCAATGGAGCAGAGTGAAAAGGGAGGGTAAATTTTAAGTGAACTTTTGTTAGAGTGCTAGCAGGGCAGTAAAACCCAGAAGAAGGAGGAGCAGCTGTTGTATAGAACTGCCTGCATGCAATGACTCGGACACTTGCCAGTACTGGAGCTCCTGAGACTTGGCATGTACTGGACACAGAATTGCATGAATTTTCTTCGAGGCAGAGGGTACACTGTTTGAGAGCTACTGCTTTGGGGATACAGAATAGGACTATTGTCTTGAGTCAGAAGCTTTTGATATAGAACTGCTGGTGCCTGAGTTGGCAGGAAGAAGTAGGTCAGAGTACCTCTGTATCCCTATAGAATTGGCTACTACTGGAAGCCTAGGCTGACAGAATCAAAACACTGGATATCTCACACCTCAAGGCTAAAAACAAAATAAAGAAGGGCTTGGAACCCCCTGAAAATAACATAAACACATTAGGGTATGGTTCTGTGCTAGAACAGAAAAAGAACGGTTCATAGCCTGTACTCCATATCCACTACAGTCCATGCTCAGCACTGCATCTAGAGCTGAAAAACAGCCTTGAGTGGAAATGAACATGTTAGTTTAAGAGACACTAAGACTGAAGAGCTGGTCTGTAGGAGATCACCTTGTCTTCCCAATACATAATGCTGGCCCACTGCACAGTATGAATTTTAAATTCCTAAGTCTACTGGATGTTTACCTTTAGTGCCCTACTGCCGCTGTGCTCTATTATATCTACTAACACTTGCCAACGACAGTTCTCAGATTACTCCAACAGGTGCAGTGTTTAGAAATGTATCGCTTCTACATCCCATAAAAAATTAAAAAAGGGAAGACAGAAGCAAACATCACAAATGCCCAGACAAAAACCCTTGAATGAGTCCTAACCCAGGTAACAGTTATGGTAATGTTTATGGAACTTAAAAAATTAAAAAAAATAATAGAATATAAAACAACAGCATAATAAAAATAAACACTGTGGTACCTCCCCAGAAATAAAGGCGGTTTGCTTTTCCTATTGAAATGCCTGCTGTCCACAGGACTGTTAAAGGGCAATGGCCCCAATCACCCTTGCTGCAACTAAGAGAAAGCAGAGAGATGGCCTAGCCCCCCTAGGGAGTAGCAACTACTTGGAAGAGTACCTTTTGGCCAACACACAGTGTTACCATAGTATACACCATACAGGGCATTGTAAGGTAAGATGCACATGTAGGGGAAGAGACAAACATCATTTGAAAACCAGGTAATCTTTAGAGATAGCGCCCATCGATCCATCTACAGCATCACTGTCCTTTTGAAGTCTGGCATGATAGTACTAGGCACAGTGTGGCCACCAGTCCTGAACATTCAAGAAGGAGCACCCTAAAGAGATGCCCACTAGTACCTGTGGTACAATGGACCAGCACACAGAACAAATTAGAAAACAAACAGCAGGGGAAGTAAAAATAAATATAACAAAGGAAGTCCTCTGGAGGACAGACAACAAGAAGAAAATCAGCCCCAGAATGCAACAGCAATAACATCGAAGAACTTTGCTGCCTGGCAGATAAAAAATTTAGAACTGCCATGATAAAAAAAAAAAAAAAAACATAAAGAGGAAATGAAAAGAATGATATGAGCAATATAATGAATGAACTGAAGAATGAAACTGAGTCTTTAAAGAGGGAAATGAAGGAAACACAGGATATTAAAAGATTAATGAAAGAGCTAAAGAATTCTGGAAAAAAATAAAGAAAACAGAATTGATGAAATGGAATAACGAATAGGGTCTCTGGAAGACACAGACATAAAAAGGACCAAACAGAAATGGGAAAAGAATACAAAGGAAAGAGAATGAAGAAACATTTCAAGACCTATATGACACCATGAGGAAAGGAAACATGAATCACAGCAATCCAAGAAGGTTAGTAGAGAGACAAAGGAACTGAGAACCTTCAAGGAGATAATAGTAGAGAAATTCCCAAGCATGAAGGAAATGAAAATGGACACATAGGAAGCTAGAAGAACACCAAATCACCCACAATGAAAGGAAAATTACATCAAGACACATAATAAAGCTTCTAAGAGTCCAAGACAAGGAAAAAATAATGAATCTTATGAGGGGGTATAAACAGATAACCTATGAAGGAAAACCAATCAGGTTGACATCAGACTTCTCTGAAGAAACATTACAGGCAAGAAGAGAGTAGAGTGACGTATTAAACTCCAAGTCAACAAATGTCAACCAAGAATACATTACTCTGTAAAGTTTTTTCTGTATGAGGGGAAAATAAGCACTTCTGAGACTAACAGAATCTTCAGAAATTCATTACTACTAAACTCCCACTCTAAAAAAATTACAAGAAGCCTTAAAGCCATAACAAACAGAGGCATTAATAAGAGGAACAGAATAACATAAGCATAGAATCACAAAAAGACAAACAAAATGGAAAATACAGATGCCAACATATCAACATTAATTCTAAATATAACTGGACTAAACTCATCAATAAAAAGACACTGAGTAGAAGGCTGCGTTAAAAAAACAAAGTCCTG
>NW_004567128.1:30482784-30493298 GCF_000260355.1 Condylura cristata | reverse complement strand
CTCAGCACTGCAGTTCAGTAGATCTGCCTGTCCTGCTCCCCAATCCCACTCTGTCTCTGGCGAATCCTCTCACCCTCCACATCTCTGGCCTATACCCTGGCTCTTGAATGCATAAATAAATAACTCTTTTTAAAAAACCCAACCTTTTGCTGTCTCCAGGAAACACATTCAACTACAAAAGGTAAACATAGATTGAAAGTAAAAGATTGCAAAATAATGCTACATGCAAATGTACCCAAAAAGAGCCAAGTCAGCTATACTTATAGCAGATAAAACAGACTTCAAACTAAAAAAATGTAAAAAGAGATATAGATTGTCACTACATTAAGATTAAGGGTACAATATATTAGGAAGATATAACACTTATCAACATATACTCACCAAATGAAAGAGCACCAAAATATGTAAAACAATTATTCTTTTCTCTGAAAATATTCATTAAAGAAAATACATATGTAGTAGGAGACTTCTACACCCCACTCTCACCAATGGACAAATCACTGAGACAAAAAAATAAACAACACTATACTTCTAAAGAAAGACTTAGACTTCCTGGGCTTAATAGATATCTAAATAAATATCTGTATCCAAGTACACATTTTTTCACAAGTGCTCAAAGATCATTCTCCAGGGTTGATCATATATTGGGCCACAGGAAATACATCAATATATGCATTAAGATAAAAAATCATACCAGGCCTCTCCCTGGTGGTGCAATGGGTTAAAACAGCACATTACGAAGCTCTCTGAAGCCACTGTTGCATGAGTTCGATCCCTGGTTAGGTTGCTGACCCATATGGCATGGCAGACCTCTTCTGACCTACCTGCTGCTACCCTCAGCAGTGTACTTTGTCAATCTGTCTGTTCTGCTCCCCACTCTGTCTCTGGTGAATCGTCTCACCCACCACACCTCTGGCCTGTACCCCAGTTCTGTAAACATAAATAAATCAATCTTTTAAAAAAAATTATACCAACTATCTTCTCTGATCATAAATGTATCAAACTAGATATAAACCATGAATAGAAAGCAGTAACCCTCTCACTTCATGAAGATTGAACCCACATTACTAGAAGACCACTGTATCAATGAGGAGATGAAAGAGGAAATTTAAAAATGTCTTAGGTGAGTAACAATAAGGACACAAATTCCCAGAATGTGTGGGACACAGCAAATGCAGCAATAAGAGGAACATATATAGAACACAGGCCCACAACACAAAACAAAGAAAGAACACCATAAAACAACATAATCTCTGCCCTCCCTGGTGGCGCAGCGGGTTAAAGCACTGCACTGAGAAGCTAAAGCCCTTCCGCATGAGTTCAATTCCCGCCTGCCCTGGAGGTGACCACATGGCGTGGCAGACCTCTCCTGACCCGCCCGCTGCTCCCCTCAGCAGTGTACTTCGTCGATCTGCCTGTTCTGCTCCCCGCTCTGTCTCTGGTGAAGCCTCTCACCGCCCCTGAACCTCTGGTCTGCACCCCAGTTCTGTATGCACAAATAAATAAATCTTTAAAAAAAAAAACAAAACATAATCTCTCATCTCAAAGGACTAGAAAAAGAACAACAAAAAAGTCTAAATGCTAGAAGAATGGAAATAATATGGAAATAATAAAAATCAAAGTAGAAATAAAAGAAATAGAAATTTAAAAAACAACCAAAAATATCAACAAAACCAAAAGTTGTTTCTTTTAAAAAATAAAAAATTGACAAAGACTCTATCCAGGCTCACAAAGGAAAAAACAGGAGAAAAAACAAATAAATGATATCATAAGTAATAGAGGAGAAATTACAATGGACTCAGCAGATACCAAAAGAAAAATCAGAGATTACTATGAACATTTACATGCAAACCAGTTCAACAATCTAAAAGAGATGGACACATTCCTAGAACTATATGGTCATCCAAAGCTAGATAAAGAATAAATAGAACACCTAAACAGACCAATTACAAGCGTTGAAATTGAAATGGTAATCAAATCCCTTCCAAAAGACAAAAGCCCAGGACCAGCCGGCTTCATAAATGAATTCTGCCAAATGTCCTGAAATGAACTAGTGCCTATCCTACACAAACTCTTTCAAAATACTGCGAAAGAAGGACTACTACCAAGCACATTTTATGAAGCTAACATTACACTAATATGAAAACTAAATAAAGATAACACAAACAAGAAAAACTACAGGCCAATCTCCCTAAAGAACACTGATGCAAAAATCCTAGCTATTAGAATCCAACAATGCACCAAACAGGCAATACTCCACCACCAAGTGGGTTTTATTCCAGAGGCACAAGTATGTTTATACATCTGAAAATTAATTAATGTAATTAAAGACTTCAACAAAAAGAAAAATCAAAACCATATGATCATATCAATAGATGCTGAGAGAGCATTTGACAAAGCTCATCATCTGTTTATGATGAAGGCCCTCAAAATTCTTAGGAAAGAAGGAATATACCTCAACATAATAAAGTCCATTTATGACAAACCCACAGCTAATATTATTTTAATGGTTAAAAGCTGAAAACCTTTCTTTTAAGATCTGGAGCAAGAAAAGGATGTTCACATTCACCACTGCATTTTAATATAATAGTGGAAGTGCTAACCAGAGCAATAAGACAAGGGAAAGACATAAAATAATTCCAAATAGGAAAAGAAGTGAAATGTTCACGATTTGCAAATAGTAAGATAATATACATAAAGAACCATGAAAAACTCCACAGGAAAAAAATGATTAAAATGATAAACCAGTTTAGTAATGCACGAAGATACAAATTCAACACACAAAAATCAGTAGCTTTCTTATATACAATCTGAAGAAGAAGAAATTTAAAAAAGCATCCCATTTACAATTGAAACAAAAAAAATCAAATACCTTGGATTAAACCCCAAAGACGTGAGTGACCTATACAAGGAAAATCATAAAACATTATTAAAAGAAATTTTAAAAGACACAGATAAATAGCATGTTATCCACTGCTCATGAATTGGATAAAGTTATACTATTAAAATGGCCATCCTACCAAAAGCAATTTATAGATTCAATGCAATCCTGATAAAAATCTCAATGACATTCCTCAAAGAAATACAATAAATATTGATGAAATTCCTATGAAGCCACAAAATCCTTGAATAGCCAAAGCTCTCCTGTCTAAAAAGAAGGATAACAGAGGTACCACACTATGAGATTTAAAACTGTACTACAAAACCATAATAGTTAAAACAGTGTGGCTATGGAACAAAACCAGACACACAGATCAATGGAATCAAATAGAAAACTCACAAGGAAAAACCACACATATATGGACAACTAATATTTGACAAAGGACCAAAGAATATGCAGTAGAACAAGGAGAGTTTGTTCAATAAATGGTGTTAGGAAAACTGGAACACTATATACATAGAAATAATGAAACTAGACTACCTTCTCACATCATACAAAAAAACTCAAAATGGATAAAAGAATTGAACATAAGACCTGAAGCCATAAAATATATAGAAGAAAATATAAGTAAAACACTACATGATCTACATTTCCATAAAAATCTTTAAAGATGCATCCCTAAAAGCAAAGAAAGTGAAAGAAAATTTTTACAGCTAGGAATACATCAAACTAAATAGCTTCTATACAGCAAAAGAGACCTTAACCAAAACAAAGAGACACCCTACTAATTGGGAGAAAAATTTTGCACTTCATACAACTGATAAGCAACTGATCACAAATACCTATAAAGAGCTCACATAACTCAACAAAAACAAACTAAACAACCCACTTTTTAAAAAAATGGACAGAAGAGGTGAAAGGCTTCTTAAAAAGGAAATGCAGATGGCTAACAGGTATGTGAAAAAAAAATGTTCAACATCACTTATAATCAGGGAAAAGCAAATCAAAACCACAATGAGACAACACCTTACACCAGTGACAATGAGACATATTAATAAAACTAGCAACAACAGGGGCCCTCCCTGGAGGCACAATAGGTTAAAGCACAGCACTATGAAGCTAGCCATAGCTGCTTCAACATGAGTTCTATCCCCGGCCAGGAAGAGGTCCCACCTGGCACAGCAGATCTCTTCTGTCTCGACCACTGCTCCCCTCAGCAGTGTATTTCATGAATCTGCCTGTTCTGGTCCCCATTCTGTCTCTGGTGAATCCTCTCACTGCCCCTGCACCTCTGCTCTTTACCCAACTTCTATATGCATGAATAAATGAATCTTAAAAAAAAAAAACAGCAACAACAAATATTGGTGAGGATGTGGAGAAAAATGAATGCTCCTACACTACTGGTGGGAATGCAAACTGGTCCAACCACAATGGAAAACTTTGGGGAGGTTCTTCAGACTAACATGGAGCTACCATATGACCCAGCAATTCCATTCCTAGGAATCTACCCAAAGAACACAAAAACATTAATTCAAAAGTATACCTGCACCCCTGTTTCTTGCAACACTATTACTATTTACAATAGATACGTTATAGATACAATTCAAATGACTGGATCAAGAAGATGTGGTATATATACACCATGAAATACTACTCAGCAATCAAAAAAGATAAACTCATGCCATACACTGCAATGTGGAGGGAGCTGGAAGGGATTGTGCTCAATGAAACAGGCCAGAAGGAAAAAGAATATCAGATGTTTTCACTTATAGGAGGAATACAGGGGACTCAAATAAGGGATCAGTTAAAAATTATAAATTAAAAAAAAATTAGTAGGGAAATATAAATCAGAAGCATTCTGCAGAGGAATGGGAGAAAGAGGGGTCGACTAGGGAAGGAACAATACAAGGGTTTATGGTGATGGTGTACGATGCATTTATGGTGGGAATTTTATGGGGACTACATCTGAGTGGAGAAAACATTCATTGCATAAAATTAACAATGATGTAAAATATATTTAATTAAGTAAAATAAATATATTTAAGTAAAATAAGTATATTTTACATAATAATAAAGAATTTCCCCTTCTTTTTAAAGATATGATTCAAATACCACAAACTCAAGGGTTTGAGGGTATAGTTCAGTTTTTTTTTTTAGTATATGCACAGAGTTTTGTAACTATCAACGTGGTTTTATTTAACTTAGTGATATCGATCCAAAATGAAACCCAGTATATATTTTAGCCCTCTCCATTCTATACTGATGAGAATGTCTAACATATCAATATTTCCTTTTTCTGATGTTGCATGTTATGACTACAGATCATACAACATGTGCCCTTTGGGGACTGGTTTCTTTCAATAGGCATGTTTTTTCAACTATCTCATGTTGGTGTTCATTTATTTAAGCATCTGGTATAACACATCAGTAAGTTGACATAACTGGAAATGTTCAAATCTCTGGAACTATAGTTTGTTATCAATTCAACCTTTTTGTTTATTATAAGTCTGTTCATTCTTTCTAGTTCTGCTTGAGAGATTTTCAGTAGCTTTTATATTTTTGGCCAGAGAGCTTTTAGCTTATCTAATTTATCGGCATGTAGTTGTTCATTCTATTGACCAAGATGTTTTCATTTCTCTGTGTTTGTGTTCATGTCTTATCTTTAATTTTTATTCCTTTCAGTGAAATAACAATGGTTTACAACAATGTCTGTGATTGAGAGTCAAAGCTTCACAACTTACTAAATGTATGTTATCACACTACACCCGCCACTAAAGCATTCACAATTTTCTACCATAGTCCATTGGACCACCTTTACTGGCTTGCTGTCAAGCTTCCCTCTTCCTTCTCTGGTAGCTTCAATTTTGCTATCAGATTTCTAGGGTATTTTTGTTTGCTTGATTTGGTCTGACCCTTTGTCTTATTTCTTTATATTCCACCTGTGAGAGAAACCGTTTCCTATTTGTCTTGTTTCCATCTGGCTATTTTACTTAGCATAATCCCCTCCAGTTTATCACAGAAGGCAAGGGTTCATTAATTTACATAGCTGAATAGCATTCTAATTTATCATGTGTCCTTGAGCAGTTAGGTTGTTTTCATTACTTGGCTATAGTGAATAGTGCTGCAGTGGACATAAGGGTGCATATATTCCTTCAATTTAACATTTTATTGATCCTTGGGTATAAATAGTGGAATTGCTGAATATTATTGTGTATCTACTTTAACATTTTGAGAAACCTCCTTACCATTCCCCATTGGTACTGGAAACTCTACATTTCCAATTACAATGCTTGAGGGCCTCCTTTTCTCTGCATCCTCACCAACAATTACTTTTGGTTTTGGTTTTTTTTTTTTTTTAATATAGGCCATTCTCACATGTATGATATGTCATCTCATTTTGGTTTTAATTTGCACTTGCTGAGTAGAAGTGATGATAATCATCTTTTTCCATGGGCTTGTTGGCCACTTGCATGCCTTTTTTGGAAAAGTGCCTATTTAGCTACTCTGTCCTTTTTTGGATTGGTTATTTATTTTATTCTTATTGATTTATACTGGTTCTTTGTAGAGACTGGGTATCAACCCCTTGTCAGATGTGTGATATACAGACATTTTTACACCATTCAGTAGAGTGACTTTTCATTTGAGTGACAATTTCTTTTTCTGTGCAGAAACATCTTTGTTTGATGTAGTCCTGTTTGTTTATATTCTCTTGTGTTTCTCTTGCTGCTAATTAATCCAAAAAGACAACACTGAAGCCAATGTTGTATAGTGTTTTGTCTTTTCCTTCTATGCATTTTATGGCTTCAGGTTGTATTGTGTTTTGAGTTAACTTTTGTGTATAGTTTGAAACAGTGGTCTGGTTTCATCACCAACATTTATTCTAGAGACCAGTCTAGTCAATCAAGCGAATGTCCAATTTTACTATTGTGATTTGTTGAAGAGATTTTCCTTCCTCTTGGCTCTTTGGTGGTAGAATAACTGTCCATATTAAGTATGGGTTCATTTCTGGCTTCTGAATTCTTCCATTGGTCTATGGGTCTATATATTTATTCCAGTACTATACTGTTAGGTTTATTATAACTTTGTAGTATATTTTTTCTTCTTTGTCAGGATTGCTTTTGCTATTCAGTTTCTTTTATGATTTTATCTGAATCTCTGTAGTGTTTGTACTATTTCTTTGAAGAATTCCATTGAAAAGTTGATAAGGATTGCTTTGTATGTGTATATTGCTTCAGGCAAGATGACCATTTTAACATTGGTGACTCTCCCAACCTATGAGCAGAGAATATTTTTTCTATTGTGCCTTTTTCTATTTCTATTAACAATGTACTATAATTTTCATTGTACAGGTCCATCACCTCCTTTTTAAGGTATACTTTTAGGTATTGAGATTCTACTCTAAATACAATTGTTTTATTTTTTTCTCTTCCAGTTCATTGTTTACATATAGGGACATACTCATTATTTAAAAATTGATTTTGTAGCCTGCCATATCACTGCACAGATTTGATGTTTCTTTTCTTGTCTCTCTTTTTTTTTTAAAACACCCTTCTTCACTTTTTTACAGTACATGATTTCTCCACTCTGGTGCAGTCACCATAGTTTCCCCACCACCAAAGTACCCACAGTCCACCATAGTCCACAGCAATGCCCTAGCCCCACACACCCTTTTTTCTACTCTTCCACTGTCCCTCCCCCACCCCCACTGAGTGTCAGATCTAAAGTCTGTTTTCAAGGGTCAGTCTTACAGTTTGTCTGATACTTTGTGTTTCTCTGTATTTCACATATAAGTAACGCCTTCCCACCTTATTTTTCTCCTGGCTCACTTTGCTTAGAATAGTTCCATCCATGTTGCTTCAAATAGCATGAGTTTATCTTTTTTGATCACTGAGTAGTATTCCATTATGTACATGTACCACATCTTTTTTTTAGAGATTTATTTATTTATGCACACAAGAACCAGGTGTGGTGAATGAGAGGGTTCGCCATAGACAGAATGAGGAGCAGAACAGGCAGATTGACTGAAATACATTAAATACATTGCTGAGGGTAGTAGTTGGTGGTCAGAGAGGTCTGCCATGCCATGTGGATCACCTCCCTGACAGGGGCTCCAGCTCTTGTTGCAGGGGCTGGGGATCACTTCATTGTGCTGTGCTTTAATCTGTCGCGCCACCAGGGAGGGCCCAAGTACCACATCTTCTTGATACACTCATCTGTTCTGGGGCATTTTGGTTGTTTCTGTATCTTGGCTATTGCTGCTATAAACACAGGAATGCAGGTTTTGAATAGATACCTAGGAGTGGAATTTCTGGGTCATATGATAAAGCCATTTTTAGCCTTTTGAGGCACCTCCACAATTTTTCCATGGGGGCTAAACTAGTCTACATTCCAAGCAACAGTGTAATAGCATTCCTTTTTCTCCTCACCCTTCCCAGCACTTAATGTATTTAGTTTTCTTTCTTATTTTTTTAAGGTTTATTTATTTATGCATACAGAGCTTAGGTACAGGCCAGAGTTGCAGGGGGCAGTGAGAGGATTCACCAGAGACAGAGTGGGGAGCAGAACAGGGAGACTGGCACAGTACACTGCTGAGGGGAGCAGCAGGCGAGACATCAGAGGTCTGCCACGCCATGTGGGTCAGCTCCCTGGCCTTAGATGGAACTCATGCTGAAGTGGCTGTGGCTAGCTTCATAGTGCTGTGCTCCAACCCATTGCGCCACTAGGGAGGGGCCTTTCTTGTTTTTTTTTTTTTTTTTTTTTTTTATATGGGTCATTCTCATGAATGTGAAGTGGTATTTCTGTGTAGTGTAGTTTTTGACTTGGAATGCCCTGAAGATGAATGAAAATGGGCATTTTTTTTCTTAAGTTCATTGGCACCTGCATGTCTTCTTTGGAGAAGTGCCTATTTAGATTTCCTGCTCATTTTAAAAATTAGATTGTTTGTTTTTATTTTGTTGAGTTGTATAAGCACTTTGTAGATCTTTCTTGTTATCAGATGTACATTGTGAAAGTGTTTTCTCCTATTCAGTAAAATACCTTTTTGTTTTGGTCATGGTCTTTTCCCCTGTAAAGCAGCTTTTAAGTTTAATTTAGTCCAGTTGTTAATTTTCTTCTTTGTTTTCCTTGCTACTGGAAATGAGTCCACAAAAATGGTCCTGAGGTTTATGGCATGGAGAGTTTTGTCTGTTTTCTTCTATGTGTTTTATGATTTCAGGTTTTTCATTCAAGTCTTTTATCCATTTTGAGTTAATTTTCATGTATGGTGTGAAATAATGGTCTAGTTTCATTCTTTGCATGTGGCAGTCCAATTTTCCCAGTATCATTTACTGAAGAGCCTTTCCTTTAGCTAATGTATATACTTTGCTCCTTTGCTGTAGATTATTTGTCCATAAACATATGGTTTGATTTCTGGGGTCTCAATTCTGTTCCATTGTTTTGTATGTCTGTTTTTGTTCCAGTACCATGCTACATCAATTTTTATGAGATGGTTGTAGGTCTATAGTGTGACACCTCAATTTTTTTCTCCTCTAACAAGAAGATATAACTTTATTAATGATACAAACAGTAGAAATTTCAAAGCATGCTGCAGTCATTATTTTGAAACATGGAAAGGAATTAACCTTTAGATGGTTAATTCGATGATAAGATTTACAATATCACTACAGTTGTTCTTCTGGGCTCCTATTGCCTATGCTCTGGACACATTTGCTGTGACGATCAGTTCATGTCCTTAACTTCCACACCTATTTTGTCAACCCTTTCCTCTTCACTCTCCTCTTGTACAGTTGGAGTCTGTGTGTTTTCTTGAATGTTTAAGACCGCCTTACCTTGAAATTCAGTTTTTGAAACTTCCAGCTGTGCTTGTTGAGCTAAATCCTCCATCTTTGCTTCCACCAAAAATATGTAGGCATTGGCAGCTGGGCTCTTGTAAACATCTGGTTTTGTGATGACAAAGAAGCTATTCATAGATTTCTGGATAGTGACTCTTGTAACCCCTGTAACTTTCTGTGTTTTCTCTCCACTCCAGCTCTGTTTTACTTTACTGACTGGCTGTTCATCGATTTCAGCTGTTGCTGACAGTTGAGCTCATTGTTTGGTTGCCTGCGAAGGATCCTATTCCTCAGGTTCTAGTATTGATTCATCACTATAAGATTCTGTTCCACATCCTGTCTCAGCTTGAGGCTGTGGCCTGCTTTATAGCAGGGGTAGTTTCTGTAGATTCATCAGGCATTTTGTGAAGGGAACACAGAACCAAGACAGAGGCAGAAAGAGATCGTTACCTCAGTTTTAAACCTTGTTAGTCAGGAGAGCTTTGGTTATTTGTTTTTTTTGTTTGTTTTGTTTTGTTTTTTTTTGGTGGTCCCATATGAATTTCAGTAATCTTTTTTTCTACTTCTTTGAAGAATGACTTTGGTATTTTTCTTGGGATTGCATTGAACCTATAAATTGCTTTGGGTAGGATGGCCATTTTGATAATGTTGATTCTTCTGACTATGAGCAGGGAATTTCTTTCCATCTCTTTTTGTGTTCTTTTGACATTTTTTATAATTTTCTTTGTGTAGGTCCTTTACCTCCTTAATTAGGTTTATTTCCATCTATCTATCTATGGATATATATATATATATATATATAT
>NW_004567128.1:30472364-30482620 GCF_000260355.1 Condylura cristata | reverse complement strand
TCAAAATATTCTGAGCAACCTTCAGCTTACAATTGGATTGCCTCAGCCTCATAAAGTGCTACCTGGCCCTGATAAGCAAGTACTGCACCAGGGTGAGAAATTCCCCTTGAAGTCAAAAGTGATTTGACGACTGGCTGATTAATAAAAACAAATGGCTGTTACTGCAAAGTCTCTCTCACTGCTGGATGGAGGAAAACCCAAATCTTATCACTCTATCTCACATAGCCTTCTATTCAGTTTCTAAAGAATCACTCAAACTTTCTAATATCTAGCCTTTAGATATGGAAGTTCA
Organism: Condylura cristata; assembly: GCF_000260355.1. Classification (NCBI taxonomy): domain Eukaryota; kingdom Metazoa; phylum Chordata; class Mammalia; order Eulipotyphla; family Talpidae; genus Condylura; species Condylura cristata. Next base: position 30,482,328 of record NW_004567128.1, on the reverse strand, counting down.
CCCAAGTCAGAGATAATCAGGTTTTTTACCATCTAGACTTCAAGGAAATTCACTTAAACGTTCTAACAAGTTTTTCAAAGAACCTTACTGTAATTTGATTTACAAAAAAAATTCCTCTTCCTGCCTTTGCTTTCCTTTACCTCCTAGGATGTCTCAATTAGAAGAAAAAACATTAAGTAGTAGATAAGGTTTAAGGGACTTTATTTTGGTTAATCTTCACTGTGGTAAATATAGTAATATTAGTCTTAAAATTTGTGAATCTATGTACCTGTTTTAACCTTGATTTTAAAAATTTACTTTAAAAATTTGACTTTAAAAATCTCAACTAAAGGTCAAACCAACCCAAGACTATTCTTAGAAAAAAGGTGATTGTGATCTCAGCCCATTTCATGTTAATGTCATCCCTCTGCCTGCTTGAAATGTATAAAATAAACCTCTGCTGAAGGTGTTAAGGGGAAGGATGTCCTAAAGGAACTCTACAGAGTCTTATGGACTCCACCCCCTACTCCGGCTTTCTGGACCCTACACCCTACTCCCATGACTATAAACTACAACTCCCAGCAGTACCAGGGAGAGAATTGCGAGGGCCCAAGGGTGGAGTTAGCAGGAATTCTGGGACATTTGGGGGATAAATAGGGCGCGATTGCAGCTCTTACTCTCTCGCTCAGGAAATGGCTCGCCATAATGTGTGACTCGGTGTGTTCAATCAGCCTAGCCTTAAGGTATTCCAGTTATTTTGTATTCCACTCTCTTTCCCTGGGTTGTTTCCTATTCCTTTCCCCTTTTGTAAATAAACCTGCTATTGACCCTTTTGTGTGTACCTGCAGTATAACTGAATTGTGAGCATGTGGGTGAGGCCCCACAGACAGGTGGCCAAGGCCACTCTGGGCTACCCTGTAACAAAGGCAGTGCAGAAAGACTTGCAACCAATTCCCATTCCCATGTCTTCCTTGTGCCCGCCCCCGTTTTTTCCCCCTTTCCTGAAACCCTTTTCTAGTAATCACCGCTCGCAGACGCCACTCCCACCTTGAGGCCCTGCCTGTTCTGCCCCCCAATAATCCGTGATCGGGGACAAAGAGTCTCTGACAATATATGAATATATCGATATAGTGAGATAGTAAATGTGATGTCTTAATTTCCTTTTCTTCTAGTTCATTTCTTGTATATAAGAAGGCTACTGATTTTTGTTCATTGATTTTGTATCCTGCCACTTTGCTGAAATGGTTTATTTCAATTAGTTTTTCTGTGGGGTCTTTGGAGTTCTTTATGCATATTATCCTATCATGTGCAAACAATGATTGCTTAATGATTGCTTTACTTCTTCATTCCCAATTTGGATTCCTTTTATTGACTTCCCTTGCCTAATTGCTCTAGATAGGCTACTAATACTGTGTTGAATAGCTGTGGTGAAAATGGACATCCTTATCTTGTACCAGATCTTAGTGGGGAGGCTTTCATTTTTTTCACCCTAGAGAATGATACTAGCTGTGGATTTGCCATATATGGATTTCACTAGGTTAAATACATGCCATTCATCACCAGTTTTTGGAGGGTTTTCATCATAAATGGATATCAAGTCTTATAAAATACAATCTCAGCATCTATTGATATGATCATGTGGGTTTTTTATTTCTTTGTTTTTGTGTGGCGTATTATACATTGATTGACATTTGAATGTTGAAACAGCCTTGTTTTCTAGAATGAATTTCATTTACTCATGTTATATAATGCTTTTAATGCATTCTCGAATTTGATATTTTATTGAGAATTTTTGTGCTTGTGTTCATTAAGGAGATTGGTTTGTAGTTTTTTTTGTGTTGTCTTTGGCCTCACATAATGTGTTTGGAATAATTCTTTCTTTCTCAGTGTTTTAAGCCTGAGCAGGATAGCTATTAGTTCGTCTTTGAAAGATCGGTAGATCTCAGTTGGGAAACCACCTAGTCTTGGACTTTTGATTTTTCGGATAGTTTTGATTACTGTGTTAATTTCCGTGCATGTGATTGATTTCTTTGGGTTTTCTATTTCTTCTCTATTCAGTTTTGGGTGATTATATAATTTCTAAGAAGCTGTCCGTGTCATCTAAGTTTTTAAATTTGTTTGCATATAAATGTTTATAGTAATCTTTTATTATCTTCTCTATTTCTGCAGTGTATGCTGGAACATTTCCCCTTTCATTTATGATTCTATTTATTTGTGTTTTTCCCTTCTTTTTCTTTGTTAGCTTACCTAAGTGTTTGTCTATTTTGTTTATTCTTTCAAAGAACCATCTTTTGGTTTCATTGACCGTTTGCACTGTCTTTTAGATTTCTATTTCATTTATTTCTGCCCTAACTTTTATTATTTCTTTCCTTCTGCTGACCTTTGCATTTTGTTGTTGTTGTTCTTTTTCTACTTCTGTGAGATGAGAGAGAGGGTTGTTTGTTTGGACTCTGTCTAGATTTTTAATGTAAACTGTATTACTTATATTCCCTTTTTAGAATTACTTTTATCCTATCCCATACATTCTGAAATGTTGTGAACTCATTATCGTTTGCCTCACAGTATTGTTTTTATTTCTTAGTTAACCTAGCAGTGGTTCAGTAGTGTTTTATTCAATCTCCACAAATTAAAGTATTTCCTTTATTGGTATTTCATACCTTTATGTTCAGAGAAGACACTTGGTATGATTTCTGACTTCATGTATCTGTGGATGTTTGTCTTGTGACCCAGTATACAGTCAATCCTGGTGAATGACCCATGTACACTTGAGAAAAACGTGTATTGTGGAGTTTTGGGTATATAACACCCTGTAAATGTCTTTTAGGTCCTTGTGTCCAGTTCTTTGTTTAGAGTTGCTTGTGTGTCCTTTTTAATTTTCTGTATCATTGCTCTATCCACTAGTGTGAGTTGAGTATAGAAGTTTCCAACTTCATATAGATTTTCTCCAATGTCTGTTTTCAAATTTGATAGAGGTTTTCTGATTTGTTTTGGAGTCCCTTCATTAGTGAGTATATATTGATGAGCATTATATCTTCCTAGAGTATTATCCACTTGATTGTTTATCCTTACCTGTCCTTGTTATATTTTAAGCTGTAAGTTTATTTTGTCTGATATAAGTATGGCTGTTCCTGCCTTCCTTTGGGTGCCATTTGCTTGCAGGATTGCTTGCCATCCCTTTCCTTGCTACTTATTTGTGTTTCCTGGAGGCAGCAGAAGGTTTAATTACATCTCTCAAACCCACTGTTCTCTGTCTTTTTTGTGTGTCACTTTTCTCTGTTATTCAGACTATTAACCTTTTAGAGTGACTATTGACATGTGAACGTCTGTCACTGACATTTTGTTTCTAGCTTTTTTGGTTCTATTTAATTCCTATTCAGTTCTTCCCTTGGTTTAGATCTGATGGTTTCTTTTCATATTTTTGAGGTGGGGTAGGGTCAGTGAATGCAAACTCCCTAAGATATTCTTTGTCTGAGAAGATCCTTATTTTCTTTCATACAAGAAGGAACGAGTACTCCTGGCTTTTATTATTTTTCCTTGGAGTATTTTGCATATATCATTTTGTTCTCTTCTTGCCTATACTTTTTCTTGAGAGAGATCCAGTGTTAGTTCCTGTATAAGTTATATGTTTCTTCCACCTCATCAGCTTCTTTATTATTTCTTTGTCTTAGACTCTTGGAAATTTTACTATTATGTGTTGTTTTAATGTTCCTTTCCTTTAGCAGCTATGTGTTCTCCTTGATTCTTCTATTTCTATGTTCACTCACTTCTTCAAATTTGGGAAGATTTCTTCAACTATTTCCTTAAATAGATTCTCAGTTCCCTTCTCTCTCCCCTCTTGGGATTCTCTCTCTTCTCCTAGGATTCCTATGATTCTTCTTTTCTTAAAAGATTTATGTATTTATGCATACAGAACTGGGGCACAGGCCAGAAGTGCAGGGGTGGTGAGAGGATTCACCAGAGATAAAGTGAGGAGCAGAACATACAGATTGATGAATTACAGTGCTGAGGGGAGCAGTGGGTGAGACAGGAGAGACCTGCCACGCCATGTGAGTCACCTCCCTGGCCGGGGATTGAACTCATGCTTCAGTGGCTGTGACAGCTTCATAGTGCTATGCTTCAACCCCTTGCACCACCAGGGAGAGCCTCTTTTTGGGTAACATTTAGAGTAATTGTCTCCTCTTTTGTGAATATAAGCATTTTTGCTATACATTTGCTTCTTAGAGCTCCTTCACCTACTATATCCTATAAGGCTTTCAGTCTGCTCACTTTATTTCATTCACTTTAAGGTATTTTCTATTTTCTCTTGCTGTTAACTGTAAATATGCTTTTAATCATAATATCTTCTTGCTCGATTGAACATTTTGTTATGATAATATACATTTTCATCTAATTAGAATTTTTGTCTTAGACTATATTACCTTAAGTGTAGTTTTTGTTTTGAAGCATTCTAGTTCTTTCTTTAATTATTGTTTTATGGTGTACATTTTTCATTATTTGCTTTTAAAATACCTGTGTCTTTGCATATAAAGTACAGCTCTTCTAGACAGCATATAAAAGGCAGATTTAAAAATCAACTCTGCTAATCTTTGCTTTTGATTTTTATGGAGGGCATTTTCATATATATTCATAAAGGATGTTTTCTGTAGTGTTCTTATGATATGGTAGCCTTTTCAGACATTGGTATGTGGGTATAACTATATAACTATTCTCACCACTTATTTTTTTAAAATGAGGTATAATTGATATATGACATTGTGCTAATTTCAGATGTTCAGCTTATTAATTTGATATTTGTATATACTGCAAAAGAATCACTACAGCAAATCTGGTAAACATCTATCACCATACAGTTAGAAGAATAGATGCTCTCTTGTGATGACAACTTAAGATTTTCTCTTACCAACATTAAAATATTCAGCACAGTGTTACAGTTTAGACTCACCATGCTGCATAACACATCACCACATCTTAATTTACTGTTTATTTTATAATTGGAAGCTTGTTCCTTTTGAGACCCTTCACACAACCTCTAATGCTCTCTCTGACTACTTATGAGCTTTTTAATTTTTTTTATTCAACATATAAGAAAGATCATATGAAATTTCTGTTATTTATTTCATTTAGCATACTGCCTTTAAAGTCATTCCTTAGCACTGCAAATGACATTCTTTTTAAACAGTTGTTCACATATATTTGTAGATATAATATGTATAATAATACATACAATATTTTCTTCTGTTATCCATTTTCCATCAATAAAAACATAGGTTGCCTCAATATCATGGTTATTATAAGTAATAGTGCAATAATCATGAGGTTACAGATATATTTTTCAGTTACTGTTTTTATTCTTGTCAGATTAATGCTTGGTAGGGAACTTGCTGACGCACATGGTCGCTCTACTTTAAAATTTTTTGAGGAACCTCTGCATTGTTTTCCATATTCACTGCACCAATCTACATTCCCACAAATAGTGTACAAAGGATCCTGTCCTCGTCAACACTTATTACTTCTTGTATTTATAGTAATAAACATTTTAATATGTGTAAGGTGACATCTCCACGTGGTTTTGTTTTGAATTTCATGATAATTAGTGACACTGAGCACTTTTTCATATATTTTTCAGTCAGCTGTAATCTTTTTTGGACAGAAAATGTATTTAAATCCATTTTTACTTCATTGATTTCTTTCTTTTTCCTTTATTGATTGCATGAATTTTCTATGTATTTTGATATTAACCTCATCAGATATATGATTGGCAGATATTTTCTCCCATTAGGTTGTTTACCATTCATTTTGCTATATAGTTTCTTTTACTGTGCAGAAACCTTTTAATTTGACTCACTTCCACTTGATTACTCTTGCTTTTGTTGCCTTTGCTTTTAGTGTCAAATCCAAAATATCATCATACAGAACTATATTATGTTGGCTTACAAAATTTCTCCTGAAACTTCTGATTGTCTACAAGTGCTTCTGTGCATGTAAAAGTCATTTGCCTCGGGCCCTCTCTGGTGGCACAGTGGGTTAAAGCACAGCACTGAGATGCTAAGGCCACTTCTGCATGAGTTTGATCCCCCCTGCCCCAGAGGTGACCACATGGCGTGGCAGACCTATCCTGGCCCACCCACTGCTCCCCTCAGCAGTGTACTTAGTCAGTCGGCCTGTTCTGCTCCCCACTCTGTCTCTGGTGAGTCTGCTCACCACCTCTGTGCCTCTGGCCTGTACCCCAGTTCTCTATGCATAAATAAATCTTAAAAAAAAAGTCATTTGCCTCTTTGTACTTTTAAGATTCTCTTCTTGTATTTAACTTTTCACATAATTACATATTTTGGTTTGGTTTTCTTTGGGCTTCTTTTACTGGAAGAGTGGAACAGGCAGGTTGATTGAAATACATTGCTGAGGGGAGTAGCAGGCCTGTGCCATGTGGGTCAAATCCCTGGCCAGTGCTGCTTCAAATTAACCCCTTGTGCCACTAGGAAGGCCCAAAATCCACCTTTTCTTATCATGAACATCTTGCCTCAGGTAGGACATGAAAGTTTATTCAACCCTGTTCTAGTTCCTGGTTGTTTCTCAGAGCTTTGTAGTTATCCAAGTAGCCTACGATATCTTTAATAGCTTCTAATAGTTAAGAATGTGCATTGATCTGTCAGGCCCCCAAACTGATGATCTCTGCACCTAGATTCAGACTAATTGGAAAATGGACCATCAGACAATAGCTTTTCTGCTTTGGTTACAGTCTTGTGGCAACTGTACATTACCAGAGCCAGGTGATCTACACATTTCCCGCAGTAACAAGTACCAAAAAAAAAAACAAAAACAAAAAACGAAAAACAACAACTTAGGCACTAGAGGTAGGTAGAAGTTCCTTTCTAGGAGATAGCAACAAGATAGAATGAGTCAGATGGAGAATTCAGAGATAGGGCTTACCAGTCTTCTTCTCTGGGGAATATTTCTACAACCTCTAAATATATGTTAAATTAGATGCCCAATCATTTTGCTGCCTTTTAAAAATAATCTAATTAGTCTCTTCCACAGAAAGTCCGGTTGCTTTTCATTGACTACCCCTGTCTTGGGCTCTGAAGTGGGCGAATCCACAAAGTGGTCCTTTAAAGACTGGTTCTTAGTTAAGGATAGCCACCTAGATGTTGTGGACATGAGCCCTACAGGATTCCAAAGCTAGATGTTTTGGGGCATTCTTTCCAGCATTGATACTAAATTCTTTATGTGGGGTTCAAACTCTTTGCTCCTTATATAGAAGCTGCAGGTTTTGAATCCCTTCCAGACTGTAAATCACTGCATCAATAGTGGGGTGTATTGAAAGATTCTGTATCAACCTCTGCTATACATGTCATTTTGTGTTTTTTCCAGTTTGTCCAATGAGCAGTAAGTTGTTCATTTGGGGGGTTGATTTTAAGAATTTCATATACAGCTGTAGATTTTGTGGTGGGGGAGGTGAGTTCAGGATCATCCCATTCATCCATCTTAAACTGATGTCCCATAAGATATTTCTGAGCCTCAAAGAGCTATGTTAATATTCATGAGCTATGATTGACTTTGATGGGCTGTGATGTTGAAGGACTTTTGCTTTTCTATGCTATTTCCTCTAAAGTGTGGGCTGGAGGAACTACTGGGAGTGAAATGGAGAGTGAATAATAAGGGATCAGACATAATCTTACAAATCTCTTATTATGCAGGTTCTCCCTTCTCCTTCCTGTCCATCCTGTCTTTCTCCCTCATTTAATCTATCACAAGGAACTCAAAGATATTTGAGAAAGTAAAGGTTTAAATATATTCAGAGGTGTATTTGATAAAGGAACTAATGAAATAATTTCTGAAATGGAAATGTTTTTAGACAACACATTTTGACTTACAATGTTATATTTAAGTTCTTCTTTCTCCTGTGCAGTGAATGTGTGTTTTGTCTTAAAATACATTATAAAATATTTGAATCCAGAAATTGAAACCTAGAGTTAAAACCTCTAGAAGAGGATCAATGGAAATGGAAGCATTATAGCAATCTCCTGAACTAAGGGATGATAAAAGTAGTTGGTGGAACTCAAAAAGCAGGATGGATGACTTAAGACTCACATGGCATGCGAAATTCATGGTCATGCTCCCTCGTGTCACATGAATACCTGATCTGGTTTGGAAAATAACACCAACATGTGGCATCCTTAGGAGAATAAGTGTTGCTATGGAGTTTGAACTTCCACAAAAGTTGAACTAGATATAAGCAATGCTACTAAAAAGTTGAGTGTGTTCAGGGAGGCAAGCCTCCGAATAATAATACGGTATTAGATACATGACAAATACAGCTGAGAAGGTACTGAGAAGGTACACTTTTCTGAGGTGATAGGGAGAACTTGTATCTGTTTTTTAAGGATAAGTTGGAGTTTATCAGCCATAAAATATGTGGAAATGACATTCCATGAAAAAGGAAAAGAATTTGTAAAGACTCAAGGGTACTTATTGGGCAAATAATTCTCCCAGTTAGTGGGGTGTCTCTTTGTTTTGGTTAAGGTCTCTTCTGCTGTATAGAAGCTATTTAGTTTGATGTAGTCCTAGCTGTAAAACTTTTCTTTCACTTTCTTTGCTTTTAGGAATGCATCTTTAAAGATTTTACAGAAATGTAGATCATGTAGTATTTTACTTATATTTTCTTCTATATATTTTGTGGCTTCAGGTCTTATGTTCAATTCTTTTATCTATTTTGAGTTTTTTTGTATGATGTGAGAAGGTAGTCTAGTTTCGTTATTTCTATGTATATAGTGTTCCAGTTTTCCTAACACCATTTATTGAACAAACTCTCCTTATTCTACTGCATATTCTTTGGTCTTTTATCAAATATTAGTTGTCCATATATGTGTGGTTTTTCCTTGTGAGTTTTCTATTTGATTCCATTGATCTGTGTGTCTGGTTTTGTTCCATAGCCACACTGTTTTAACTATTATGGTTTTGTAGTACAGTTTTAAATCTCATAGTGTGTACCTCTGTTATCCTTCTTTTTAGACAGGAGAGCTTTGGCTATTCAAGGATTTTGTGGCTTCATAGGAATTTCATCAATATTATTGTATTTCTTTGAGGAATATCATTGAAATTTTTATCAGGATTGCATTGAATCTGTAAATTGACATGGCTCTTGTCCAGGTCACTAGAAAATTCATGTACTCAGGACTGGGAAGAAAAACAGTCACAATCATTTCTATAGTTTAAAAAGACATAATAACCCAGAGAATCACAGGGAATGCTGTCTTGTCTCAATCAGTTCCATAAAGTGTAAGTCAGTTCCTTGGTATAGTTATTGCCAGCTTTGTAGGTCCAGAAGTCATTGTACTTACGACAACTATCTGACATTGATAAGAATCTCCCCAAATTACACCAAAAGCCAAATAAAAACAGCACTGGTACATTTGTGTAAAGCATTAAAAAATAGAGTAAGAAATTGAAATTCTTAGCAATAATATAATAAGTACAAGTGGAATAATTATACAGTTTGAAGGCATTTGGCATTATGATAGCACTTATGATCAAAGACTGCAAAAAGGGTAAAGGTGGTAAACAGACCATGGCTGAAGCCTGGGGGCGGGGGCGCAGTCATTATGGGCTAGGGTGCTGGAGACAGACTCGGTCCAATCCCAAGGGCCTCACGTCTGGCCATGTCTCCTGAAAAACATTGCTTTTGTTTTCACTGCAGGTGCTTCCTCTGCAAAATTTCGATAATAACCAAACTCATGGGGTGGTTGGGGTAGTGACAGGAGAGTCCAGCTTACCAAAATACCTGGCACACAGGATATAGCTGACAAATGTCAGCTATTGTTGTCACTGTTTGCGTCACTAGGGGCCATCCCGGCTCAGATCAGGGCTCCTCCCTTCTTCATGGAAATCCAGGCCCCAGGAAGGCCCTTACCCTGAGAAGCTGATACACAGATGGGGGTGGGGAGAGGGACTGCCACGGCCTGGCGAGGCTGGCGATGCTCATGGTCTC
>NW_004567128.1:30449871-30472264 GCF_000260355.1 Condylura cristata | reverse complement strand
ATAATAATACATACAATATTTTCTTCTGTTATCCATTTTCCATCAATAAAAACATAGGTTGCCTCAATATCATGGTTATTATAAGTAATAGTGCAATAATCATGAGGTTACAGATATATTTTTCAGTTACTGTTTTTATTCTTGTCAGATTAATGCTTGGTAGGGAACTTGCTGACGCACATGGTCGCTCTACTTTAAAATTTTTTGAGGAACCTCTGCATTGTTTTCCATATTCACTGCACCAATCTACATTCCCACAAATAGTGTACAAAGGATCCTGTCCTCGTCAACACTTATTACTTCTTGTATTTATAGTAATAAACATTTTAATATGTGTAAGGTGACATCTCCACGTGGTTTTGTTTTGAATTTCATGATAATTAGTGACACTGAGCACTTTTTCATATATTTTTCAGTCAGCTGTAATCTTTTTTGGACAGAAAATGTATTTAAATCCATTTTTACTTCATTGATTTCTTTCTTTTTCCTTTATTGATTGCATGAATTTTCTATGTATTTTGATATTAACCTCATCAGATATATGATTGGCAGATATTTTCTCCCATTAGGTTGTTTACCATTCATTTTGCTATATAGTTTCTTTTACTGTGCAGAAACCTTTTAATTTGACTCACTTCCACTTGATTACTCTTGCTTTTGTTGCCTTTGCTTTTAGTGTCAAATCCAAAATATCATCATACAGAACTATATTATGTTGGCTTACAAAATTTCTCCTGAAACTTCTGATTGTCTACAAGTGCTTCTGTGCATGTAAAAGTCATTTGCCTCGGGCCCTCTCTGGTGGCACAGTGGGTTAAAGCACAGCACTGAGATGCTAAGGCCACTTCTGCATGAGTTTGATCCCCCCTGCCCCAGAGGTGACCACATGGCGTGGCAGACCTATCCTGGCCCACCCACTGCTCCCCTCAGCAGTGTACTTAGTCAGTCGGCCTGTTCTGCTCCCCACTCTGTCTCTGGTGAGTCTGCTCACCACCTCTGTGCCTCTGGCCTGTACCCCAGTTCTCTATGCATAAATAAATCTTAAAAAAAAAGTCATTTGCCTCTTTGTACTTTTAAGATTCTCTTCTTGTATTTAACTTTTCACATAATTACATATTTTGGTTTGGTTTTCTTTGGGCTTCTTTTACTGGAAGAGTGGAACAGGCAGGTTGATTGAAATACATTGCTGAGGGGAGTAGCAGGCCTGTGCCATGTGGGTCAAATCCCTGGCCAGTGCTGCTTCAAATTAACCCCTTGTGCCACTAGGAAGGCCCAAAATCCACCTTTTCTTATCATGAACATCTTGCCTCAGGTAGGACATGAAAGTTTATTCAACCCTGTTCTAGTTCCTGGTTGTTTCTCAGAGCTTTGTAGTTATCCAAGTAGCCTACGATATCTTTAATAGCTTCTAATAGTTAAGAATGTGCATTGATCTGTCAGGCCCCCAAACTGATGATCTCTGCACCTAGATTCAGACTAATTGGAAAATGGACCATCAGACAATAGCTTTTCTGCTTTGGTTACAGTCTTGTGGCAACTGTACATTACCAGAGCCAGGTGATCTACACATTTCCCGCAGTAACAAGTACCAAAAAAAAAAACAAAAACAAAAAACGAAAAACAACAACTTAGGCACTAGAGGTAGGTAGAAGTTCCTTTCTAGGAGATAGCAACAAGATAGAATGAGTCAGATGGAGAATTCAGAGATAGGGCTTACCAGTCTTCTTCTCTGGGGAATATTTCTACAACCTCTAAATATATGTTAAATTAGATGCCCAATCATTTTGCTGCCTTTTAAAAATAATCTAATTAGTCTCTTCCACAGAAAGTCCGGTTGCTTTTCATTGACTACCCCTGTCTTGGGCTCTGAAGTGGGCGAATCCACAAAGTGGTCCTTTAAAGACTGGTTCTTAGTTAAGGATAGCCACCTAGATGTTGTGGACATGAGCCCTACAGGATTCCAAAGCTAGATGTTTTGGGGCATTCTTTCCAGCATTGATACTAAATTCTTTATGTGGGGTTCAAACTCTTTGCTCCTTATATAGAAGCTGCAGGTTTTGAATCCCTTCCAGACTGTAAATCACTGCATCAATAGTGGGGTGTATTGAAAGATTCTGTATCAACCTCTGCTATACATGTCATTTTGTGTTTTTTCCAGTTTGTCCAATGAGCAGTAAGTTGTTCATTTGGGGGGTTGATTTTAAGAATTTCATATACAGCTGTAGATTTTGTGGTGGGGGAGGTGAGTTCAGGATCATCCCATTCATCCATCTTAAACTGATGTCCCATAAGATATTTCTGAGCCTCAAAGAGCTATGTTAATATTCATGAGCTATGATTGACTTTGATGGGCTGTGATGTTGAAGGACTTTTGCTTTTCTATGCTATTTCCTCTAAAGTGTGGGCTGGAGGAACTACTGGGAGTGAAATGGAGAGTGAATAATAAGGGATCAGACATAATCTTACAAATCTCTTATTATGCAGGTTCTCCCTTCTCCTTCCTGTCCATCCTGTCTTTCTCCCTCATTTAATCTATCACAAGGAACTCAAAGATATTTGAGAAAGTAAAGGTTTAAATATATTCAGAGGTGTATTTGATAAAGGAACTAATGAAATAATTTCTGAAATGGAAATGTTTTTAGACAACACATTTTGACTTACAATGTTATATTTAAGTTCTTCTTTCTCCTGTGCAGTGAATGTGTGTTTTGTCTTAAAATACATTATAAAATATTTGAATCCAGAAATTGAAACCTAGAGTTAAAACCTCTAGAAGAGGATCAATGGAAATGGAAGCATTATAGCAATCTCCTGAACTAAGGGATGATAAAAGTAGTTGGTGGAACTCAAAAAGCAGGATGGATGACTTAAGACTCACATGGCATGCGAAATTCATGGTCATGCTCCCTCGTGTCACATGAATACCTGATCTGGTTTGGAAAATAACACCAACATGTGGCATCCTTAGGAGAATAAGTGTTGCTATGGAGTTTGAACTTCCACAAAAGTTGAACTAGATATAAGCAATGCTACTAAAAAGTTGAGTGTGTTCAGGGAGGCAAGCCTCCGAATAATAATACGGTATTAGATACATGACAAATACAGCTGAGAAGGTACTGAGAAGGTACACTTTTCTGAGGTGATAGGGAGAACTTGTATCTGTTTTTTAAGGATAAGTTGGAGTTTATCAGCCATAAAATATGTGGAAATGACATTCCATGAAAAAGGAAAAGAATTTGTAAAGACTCAAGGGTACTTATTGGGCAAATAATTCTCCCAGTTAGTGGGGTGTCTCTTTGTTTTGGTTAAGGTCTCTTCTGCTGTATAGAAGCTATTTAGTTTGATGTAGTCCTAGCTGTAAAACTTTTCTTTCACTTTCTTTGCTTTTAGGAATGCATCTTTAAAGATTTTACAGAAATGTAGATCATGTAGTATTTTACTTATATTTTCTTCTATATATTTTGTGGCTTCAGGTCTTATGTTCAATTCTTTTATCTATTTTGAGTTTTTTTGTATGATGTGAGAAGGTAGTCTAGTTTCGTTATTTCTATGTATATAGTGTTCCAGTTTTCCTAACACCATTTATTGAACAAACTCTCCTTATTCTACTGCATATTCTTTGGTCTTTTATCAAATATTAGTTGTCCATATATGTGTGGTTTTTCCTTGTGAGTTTTCTATTTGATTCCATTGATCTGTGTGTCTGGTTTTGTTCCATAGCCACACTGTTTTAACTATTATGGTTTTGTAGTACAGTTTTAAATCTCATAGTGTGTACCTCTGTTATCCTTCTTTTTAGACAGGAGAGCTTTGGCTATTCAAGGATTTTGTGGCTTCATAGGAATTTCATCAATATTATTGTATTTCTTTGAGGAATATCATTGAAATTTTTATCAGGATTGCATTGAATCTGTAAATTGACATGGCTCTTGTCCAGGTCACTAGAAAATTCATGTACTCAGGACTGGGAAGAAAAACAGTCACAATCATTTCTATAGTTTAAAAAGACATAATAACCCAGAGAATCACAGGGAATGCTGTCTTGTCTCAATCAGTTCCATAAAGTGTAAGTCAGTTCCTTGGTATAGTTATTGCCAGCTTTGTAGGTCCAGAAGTCATTGTACTTACGACAACTATCTGACATTGATAAGAATCTCCCCAAATTACACCAAAAGCCAAATAAAAACAGCACTGGTACATTTGTGTAAAGCATTAAAAAATAGAGTAAGAAATTGAAATTCTTAGCAATAATATAATAAGTACAAGTGGAATAATTATACAGTTTGAAGGCATTTGGCATTATGATAGCACTTATGATCAAAGACTGCAAAAAGGGTAAAGGTGGTAAACAGACCATGGCTGAAGCCTGGGGGCGGGGGCGCAGTCATTATGGGCTAGGGTGCTGGAGACAGACTCGGTCCAATCCCAAGGGCCTCACGTCTGGCCATGTCTCCTGAAAAACATTGCTTTTGTTTTCACTGCAGGTGCTTCCTCTGCAAAATTTCGATAATAACCAAACTCATGGGGTGGTTGGGGTAGTGACAGGAGAGTCCAGCTTACCAAAATACCTGGCACACAGGATATAGCTGACAAATGTCAGCTATTGTTGTCACTGTTTGCGTCACTAGGGGCCATCCCGGCTCAGATCAGGGCTCCTCCCTTCTTCATGGAAACCCAGGCCCCAGGAAGGCCCTTACCCTGAGAAGCTGATACACAGATGGGGGTGGGGAGAGGGACTGCCACGGCCTGGCGAGGCTGGCAATGCTCATGGTCTCCCAGCCTGTCCTGCTTGCATTTCTTGAAGGACCATGGGAAAGGGTGTTAGCCTCACCAATTTCCTTTGAAGGTCAAGGTGTGCATAGGTTTCTAGCAGTAGATGTTACATTTAGATATTTTGCAAAACCTCTTGATTTTTAAAGCATCACAAATATGGCACTGTAGTACTGACAAGGAGTACTCCCTGGCGCCAGGCAGAACAGAATTTTGGTGGGAATGGAGGGGATTAGCACTAAGATGGGTGAGATGGGCATAAACACCGTTGCTCAGATTATATTTCTTCTCAATTTGGATTTGCCTCCATAGGATAAAAATGTGTAAAACAGAGCTTCTAAGTTCACATGTGGAGCAAGGTGCAGGTCACAGTACCAACCTGTGCCACTTAATGGACCAATTTCTTCATGCCAGGAAACCCAAGGGCACCCTTACCAAGCAAGCCAATTGGGAAAAAGTTGAGACAGGCAAGCAACACCGTGTGAGGAGGGGACACGTAAACTACTCATCCTCTGTCTCTGTCTCTCTCTGTCATATAAGCAATTAAGTCACAACACGTCTGGTGCAAAAGTTTTAGTCTGTTGTCATTTAATTTCGTTGACCAAAATGAAGATCTTACTTTCTAAACTCCTAGGTAAAGAGGAGGTTTGTGCATCAAAATGATCACTAACACTAGTGGAATAAGAAAAATTCTCTGATGTGAATCCTGGTTCCACCACCAGTGTGTGAAACTGACAGCTATTAAACAAATCTCTTTGATTGACAGGGACCAGGGGTGATTCTTTTATGGTGGCAGAAGACAGGAAAGTTGAATAACCTTTTCAGCTAATTCTAACAGCCTCTTGAAGCACATTCCTATCAATTCTCTTTCTGTTGGTTCTGGTTCACTCTTTCTTGCATCTTGCTACATGTGGTTCTTTTTTCTTTTTTGAGCAGAACATTGTAATGATACTTCATTTCGAAATTGGACTGAGTCATACCCATACAGGTTGTTCTGTTTTGTTCTGGCAGCTAGTTAAATTACGGTTGGGTCATTTTTGTTATGTCAGATTGCTTCATTCTTTGTGAGGGCAGATCTGTGTCAGTTTTGAACTGAATTCTGAGGCAGCTTATTTTATCTGCAATGCCTGGTTCGTCTGTGGTCTGAATGGAATGCTCACAATGTTCAGCATGGCCTGCACTCAGCTCCGCGGCACCTGTTCCCTCATAAACTGTTTGGATTCTTGCCCCCAGCCTAGGACAAGAAATCTCCCTCCTCTTCAGATAAGACCTGCATCTTCCAAGTACTTCTGCAGCTGCAAACTCCTGGAGGCATCTTCACTTTGCTAGCTTCGTGTCCTTGTACCAGTATTTGGAGTGTTCCCCCAGGCACTTTGCTGTGGAGAATATGGGTTCCTTTTTCTTTTGCAATAAAGAACTGGAGTACAGGCCAGAGGTGCAGGAGATAAGAGGATTCACCAGAGACAGAGTGGGGAGCAGAACAGGCAGGTTGACTGAAATGTACTGCTGAGGGGAGCAATGGGTGAGAAAGGAGAGGTCTTGCCATATGAGTCAGCTGCCTGCCCAGGGATCAAGCTCAGGCTGTAGTGCAGAGACTTAAACCTGTGGAGAATACTGGTTTCATCTTATGGATTGCCATCTCTCAAGTATCATATTCTGTGCTCCCTGTTGTCCAATATACCCGAAGTGTCTTCTAAAGTTTTTCAAAGTTTTATATTCATTTTATATTATAAATGTCTATCAGGAACATTTACCACCTTAGAAACCAACTATTGGAATTATCTTCTCAAATCTACGCCATCATTCTATTGAGAAAAAGATAAAATATCCAACTGGCCCTGAGACCTTTTATTGTTGTTTTTTGAAGGATATAGCCTGTCTTAGGAATAATATGAGAGACTGACATTCTGCACCATTCTTTCAGAAGAAAGGGTTATTTTATCCCTGCTGAAGGGGAAGAAATGTTTATTTTTTATAATACACTGGACATTTCCATTGCACTCAGATTTAAATTTATTGTTTATGTTTGTACAGAATACATTCTTATGTTTTCAGTTTCTTTCCGATTTCTTTTATTATAGCCTCTTTTCCCCTCAAATCTGCTTTTGGATTTTCTCTCCGTTTTTCTTCCCCACCCCCACATAGACCCTCATATTCCATTTTCCCCCCATTAACCTGATAGCCCTCACTGTTTTTATTGATGCCTGCTAGTTTTGGGAGGTATTTTACTTTGTTAAATTATAATTATACAACTGTCCAGTACTTGTCTTTGCCATTCAACTCGCTTTACTACACATAGTTTCCTCATACTCCTTTCATTTTTTTTGTAAATGTGGTTGCTGAGTCATGTGATGTTTCCATTTTCAATTTCTTTTTAAAATGTAAATGTGATGGACACAATACTTTATATCTATATCTATATATAGATATATAGTTTATTTTTACATCATTTTGTGCATTCTTTCATCTCAATTGCAAATCCCCTTGGGCTTCCCATCACCAAATCACCCATGTGCCATCACCATAGTACAGTGCATTTCCCTCCCCCCAATGTTTTTGATCCCACTCCCTACTCCACCCCCATAAAATGTCTCTGGTATGTAGTTGTTCATTATTATTATTTTTTTCTCTCCTGGTCCGTTATACTCCTGCTATGAGTAAAACCATCCAGTATTTTTCCTTTTCTTTCTGGCTTATTTCACTAAGCATGATCCCTTCCAGCTCCATCCTTGCTGCTGCAAAAGGCATGTGTTTTTTTTTTTTTTTTTTTGGTTGCTGAATAATATTCCATGTGTTAATCCAGTCATCCACTTTTGGGCATTTGGGCTGTTTCCATGTCTGTCAAATTGTAAATAAAGCAGCGATAAACATGAGGGTGCAGGTGTCTTTTTGAATCAGTGTCTTTGTGGGCACAATACTTTTTAAAAAAAATTTAATCTTTGTAAAGTAAGATTTCATTTTATTTATTTTTTTGTTATTTTTTAAACTTTTTCTTTCTTACATTATTGCTCATTTTTGTAGACTATTTGATTCTTCCCCTCAGGTATGGTCCCCGTAATTCTCCCACCACCACAGCCCCGTGAACTGTCACCACAGGGCCTTGTGCTCGTCCCTCCTCTGTTCTGACCCCCCTTCCTGACCCTCCCCTGCCTGATTCCTCAGATCTATAGTTCGTCTAGAAACTGTATTCTGACCCTTTGTTCATTTTCCCTACATTCCTCCTATAAGTGACACCACCCAACATTTTTCTTTTTCTTTCTGGCTTATTTCATTGAGCATGATCCCTTCCAGCTCCATCCATGTTGCTGCATTGGCATGAGTTTATCTTTTTTGATTGCTGAGATGAATCCAGATTGTGTTCAATGGTGGCTGCACCACTTTACATTCCTGACAACTGTGTAACAGGGCTCCTCTTTCTGCCCCTTATCTCCAGCCCTTGTAAATGACGGTCATTTTAGTATATGCCTTTTCACTGTGAGATGGCATCTCATTATGCTTTTAACCTGCATGTCTCTTATTAGAAGTGATGATGAACACTTTTTCATTTATCTATTCACTTTCTGGATATCCTCTGTGGTGAATTGTCTGCTCATATCTGCTGCTCATTTATGAATTAGGCTTTTTGATTTTCTACTGCCAAATTGTGTAAGCTTTTTAATGTATCTTGGATATTAACATCTTGCTGGTTATACATTGTTTGAATATTCTCGTCCTACCAGTAGGATGCCATTTTAATCTCCTTATGTATTTTTCTTGCTATGTCAAAGCTTTTTAACTTAAGAAAATTTCAATTGCTTATTTTTGCTTTTATTTCTTTTTTCAAAGAGGTCTAGTCTCCAAAACCAAATACATCTTTATTGTTGATATCATAAAATATATAGCCAATCTTTCCTTCTCTATATATATTAATGTTGAGATATTATATCTAAATTTTTAATCCATTTGAAATTAATACTTCCAGTTTTCCCATTGTTATTTAGTAAAGATTGTAGTCTTTCCACATTGTATGGTCATGACTGCTTTATCAAAGATTAGGTATTTGTGGGTCTGCTAATCTTTTTTTTTAAGATTTATTTATTTATGCATACAGAACTGGGGTACAGGCCAGAGGAGCAGGGGCAGTGAGAGGCTTCACCAGAGACAAAGTGGGGAGCAGAGCAGGAAGACTGACAAAGCGCACAGCTGAGGGGAGCAGTGGGCGGGTCAGGAGAGGTCTGCCACACCATGTGGGTCACCTCTGGGGCGGGGATGGAAATCATGCTGAAGCAGCTATGGCTAGCTTCATGGGGCTGTGCTTAATTAGTTGAACCACCAGGGAGGGCCCAGGTCTGCTAATCTTAAGTGGCCTGTTCAGCCCCCATTTTGTTTCCTATAGTTCTGTATTCCTAAGCAAGGTCAGAACTGCCTAGTCAATTAGTTATAGGAGTCCAACCCTGCCAGATGCCTTTTAAATCAATCAAAAGCAGAAAGCTTGACCCCCCCTGGGAAGGTTAAGCATCATGAGGTATGACCAGGGATGCCAGTGCAGGGTGTGGGGGGGGTGCGGGCTGGAAAGGACTGATGGATGACAAGGGACTCCAGAAACTGATCAGTGGGCTGCCTTGTTGATACGATTGAAACCCTAGCTGGGGAACTAGAGTTTGATCTCTACTACAATATCGAGCCATCAAGCAGATGAGAAGTGCCTGGAGGGCAGACTGACACCCTGATGCTATAGATGACAGCACATTTTTCTAGTTTCACCCCTCCTCTTATTTCTCTCCTTCTTCTTACAACTGATGATGTATGATTATTCTGTCAATAAGAAGACCCGGATTTTGCTTTTCAGCTGCATTATGCATTGTGCAGTCTGTTCCATGACTCCTGATTTGCTATCAGTGTGGTGTTGCTGAAACAACAGATACTTATATCTATGTGGATTTATTTCTAGGCTTTTGATTATGTTCCATTGATCCAAGCATCTATTTTTTTTTGCCAATAATGTATTGTTTTTAATACTGTTCCTTTATATATTAAAGTTTTAAATCATGCAATGTGATGTCTCCCCCCTTCTTTTTCAGTATTGTAGTACTTGTTGTATAAATCCTTCACTCCCTAAGTTAGGTTTATTCCAATGCATTTGATTCAGTTTGAGGCAGTTGTAAATGGAGCTGTTTTCTCATTCATTGTTTCTATTTAAAAATAATATGGAATTTTGTATATTAGTGTTGACTGTAGCCTGTCATTTTACTATATTCATTGACTATTATATAGGCTTTTTGGTAGACTCTTTAGGGTTTTCTGTTTATAATATCATATTTTCTGTGAATACTGGCAGTTTTACTTCCTGTTTGCCAACTTGGATTTCGCTGGTTTCCTTTTATTGTGTGATAGTAACAGTGGGAATCCTTGTCTTCTGTTGTGTTGTCTTGTTTTGTTTTATCCCTGATCTTAAGGGGGAAGCTTTCAGGAAAAGCAATCTTGAAAATCAGAGTAGTACTGCATTAAGGGAAGGATCACACAGAGGCTTCATTGTCACAAAATCAACCTAATGTGAAGGAGGGTGTGAGGTCCTATCTTCTTTGATTTCCTCCTGATAGTGAATGGATGACTGACTGATTATATAGTGCAAATTCAGAGAAATACAAGGAAATATGGAAGGAAAAGTCAGGTAAGCTTGCAAATTGCTACCCTGCATTAGTTACAAATTTCTGAGTATTGCATATAAGTGGAATTGTGCTTCTACCATTCTGCTTTACCAGGGTTAATCAAGTAACTACTGGCCATGAAGATTAAAATCACAAAAGACCTTCAGATGTTGATAATAATCTGGTGACGCCAAAGGCAAAACCAGCCTAATCCTTCAGTGTGGAAAAGCAGGAGGTTAAGGAAGCTCTGCAAAAGCTTTCTCAACATGTGTCATATTGTCCACGTGCACCCCCAAAAACAACATAGCATTGCTACTGATTCCCTAGATTGACTGGGGGAGTCATATGGTTCGTGATTTCAAAAAAACAAATTAAATATAAATCAATCCTCTCTTGTCTAGAAAAAGTATAAAAATAAAACTAAGGCACAATACTATTTTGGAAATGTTGTAAAAATTCCTGTTATTGGGGGAGTAAATAATAATAATACTAATGAGCAACTATATACCAAAGACATTTTACAGAGGTGGAGTAGGGAGTGAGTTCAAAAACGGTGGTGGTGGGGGAGTGCACGGGACCATGGTGATGGCACATGGATGATTTGGTGGTGGGAAGCCCAAGGGGATTATAGCTGAGATGGGAAAAGGCACAAAATGATGTAAAAATAAGCTATTATATTATTTTTAAAAAGAATATATTTTTGAAATTAGAGGGAAAAGTGAGGAATGAAGTTATGAGAGGGGCTGACTTACAATATTAATGCATTCTTGAACACTTAGTGTATGTTCCTCTTTTGAAATCCCAAGATTCCATATGTTACTGACTGTAAGCTTGTTTCTTTCTAATGAAAGTAATGTAGTATAGTTATGTAGGAAAAAATTCCTGTTATTGGAATTAAGAGGGTATCTTTAATTATCCAAGAGGCAGGCTTGGACAGGGAAAAATATGGATTAATGGACTCACCCTTGACACATTACTCACACTGTTATTCAGGGAACTGGCATTGCCTGCTAGACACTTTGATGTGACATTTGTACTGAAATTCCTTTCACAGAAGATTGTGGGGCCCCAAAGGAAACATAATATTACTTACCCAGCATCCACCAAGAGGGCCAGGAGAAATTCTTATTACAGGGCAGGAGCAGCCTGGGGAAATTTTCAGTTTGGGAAGTTCCTAACATATTACTGCATGATTGCCACACATTCATTTTCCCCATCGCAGACCAGTTAAAGGCCAGATATATGTTTCTGAAAACAGGGAAGTAAGCAAGTCTAGCGTTCATCCCCAACCTTGGCAGAGCACCAATGAGTCAAAGGACTTCCTTGTTTTCTCAATCGAAGAGAAACCATCCCTTCCCCACAGGGTGGATGAACAATAGAGAGTGTGAACAACAAGAAATCAGCAATTACCGAGCTGTGGTGGCTACAAGGAAAACAGAGTAGTCACTCAAAATAAACAGAGTGCAAGCTTCAGACTAGAATGCATCAGATGCATCAGTGACATAGGAAAGAAAAGTTATTTTGTGTTGTGCATGCCAGATAAAGGGGGAGAGGGAAAACTCAGGGAAATAAATGGAAAGAGGGGTCTGCTATGGCAGTTTGCAAAATGAAACATCTTAAACATCACATGTTACAGGTTTCAACTTTATCCTGTAAGTGATAGTTCAAGAATTTTAACAAGGTTTGCTATCTCATGCTGGCAGCAGTGCAGTGACTTGACAAGCATTGGGGACCTCCTCTCAAGAAATGACCACCATAAGCTACTGCATTTGTTACAGCTAAAAAAGTTTCTTGGCAATTCTTTGAATATCTCACAATGCAAAATGCTGTCCTGTGTAAGTTACAAGTTCCCAGTATTGCATATAAGTGGAATTGTGCTTCTACCACTCTGCCTCACCAGGGTCAATCAAGTAGGTACTGGCCATGAAGATTAAAATCACAAAAAGCCTCCAGACGTTGATAATACTAATAATCCATGCCCCACTCTGTACACTTGAATATGTTATCTAATCCTCTCTTTTCAAGAAATACTCATATTGTTGCCTTAATTTGATAGAAAGAAATCTACTAAACAGGGAACTTGCATTCAGTACTCATGAATATTCTATTTCCTTCACACACAAATATTATCTACTATGACCATTAAAAACTAAGAGGAAAGTTTTTGTAAGCTTTATAATAAAGGTCTCTCAACATTTTGTTGTGCTATATTTGACAAGAAAGAATTTTTAAGTATCTCAAGATATGAGTATTCCCATTTGTTTTTTCTCAATTTTTAATTTGTAAAAAAAAAAGTCACATATGTAACTATATAATTTAGGGGGTTACAACTTAACACCCCCATGTATGAACATGCATCACTCATCATACACCACAACACCCATTCAAGTGCCTTATTCGCTTCCTTCACTTAACCCCACCCATTCCCTCCTTACTTTCTTTGGTAACAGATAACCTTTTCAGAATTATTTTTTAAAGAGACAAATTTTCTTTTTTTCTAAAAGATTTATTGGTGCATACAGAACTGGGGTTCAAGCCAGAGGTGCAGGGGTAGTGAGAAAATTCACCAGAGACAGAGTGGGGAGCAGAACAGGCAGCTCGAAGAATTCCATTGCTGAGGAGAGCAGCGGGCGGGTCAGGAGAGGTCTAACGCTCCCTGTGGATCATCTCCGGGGTGGAGGATGGAACTTGCACTGAAGAGTCTGTGGGCTAGCTTGCAGTGCTCCGTCCTTACCCATTTTGCCACCAGGGAGGGCCACACTTTTCAGAATTTAAGAATTATTTTTGTTGTGCTTTATGATTTTGTTTAATTTGGTTATATATGTTCCTTAAATGATTGAAACTATTCAGTAACTGTCTTTACTTTCTCATTTACTAAACTTAGCAGAATAGCCTCAGGAGTCATCCATTTTGTCTTAAAAAAAAAAAACCTATTTAACCTTTTAAAATAGCTCAATACTATTCCATTGAGTATATATTCCATAATCTCTTTATTCAGTCATCAGTGGTTGGACACTCAAGTTGTTTCCAAGATTTGTTTTTTGTAAATAATGCTGCTATGAATATAAGGGGCATATATTTTTCTGTATTATGGTTTACATATTCTTTGGATAAATACCTAGCCATGGTATTGCTAGACCAATACCACGTGAATGAATGCTCTTTATTCTTCACATCCTCTCCAACATGTGTTGTTTCTGGTGTTTTTGACATAGATTTGGGAGAAGATATTTGCACATCATGTGTCTTAACAAAAGACTACTTGCCAAAGAACACTTACAACTCAATAACAAACAACCCAGTCAAAAAAAAAAGAATTGTAAATCAAATCCACGATGAGATATCACTTCTCCCTTGTGAGAATTGCCCATATCTAGAAGACAAAATGAATATTTTTACCATTGGCTGATCCCACCTCTATATTGTTCAAGGTCATCAGTATTCAATGATCTCAGGTGTTAAAGTGTTACCCATTCCAAACTGCTTTACTGCATTCATCTTAGCTGTGCCAGGAGCTCTTCCACTTCCCTTTCCTGAGCATGAAGTGAGGAGGACTTAGTTTTATGATCATTCCCCAGGGCTGACTTTGAGTGATGGCTCCATGTGATTGGGGTGTGATCTCAGTGGTGGATTTATTTTGGGACACAGAGGAATGCAACTTATCCACAGCCTGTGGGAACAGAGAATTGATTTTCCAGTAGTGGAGAAAACACTGTGGAACAGTACTTTAGGATGGATTATAGAAACTACAGAATAGACTCCACCTGTCCATGTGAAAGCATATTTGGAAGCTGATCACCGAAGAGAAACTTACCCTATTTTGACCTTACATATATTAACAATTGACATGTGCCTGTGGTGAGATTTTTGTGCAAAGGAAATAGTCTGTGTTGGCAGTTGCTAGTGATTCTGTAGGACATAGAAAGTAGAAAATTTAAAATATAGAACTTACAAAGGAAGTAGTAGCATGTGTTTTTTTTTTTTAAGGCAAATGTAAAATGTGGGGTAAATACACCTTTCCCCTGCAATAAGAATACAGAATGTCCTTAATTGGAATGATTTGGTAAACCATTTTGCTATCTAAGAATGCTCACAAGTGTTTCCACATAAATTAATTGTAATAGCATTTCCAGAACAAAAATAAATAACCGGCCAAACCACACCAAATAGTAATAATCTGCTTTCAATAGCCAGAGAACTGGCATTAACATTGGGCTCAATAAGGTCAAGTTATTAGTTTGATATGTTGAAACACTTACTGAAGATGATCTGAAATATCCAGTTTAAGTGAGAAATGGAAGAATCCAGTGAGTTAACCAAGGATGTTTCTGATTTGGATACTTTAAATGTCAAGGGCAAAGTATGAAGTTAAATGAGGACTAATCAGAGACAACCTGCTTACCATGAGGCCAGTTTAAATAAAAGATACACTGTCTTCTACCACTATATGGGCCCCTGCTGGAGAAGCAGGTGTGGAGCAAACTTTGGCATAAAGGTTGCCTTAACTAGGTCGCCCATTAACTGTCCTCTGTCCTATCTTTTCATGACTAGAGTCTGCAACCACTGCTGGCCTGTGGATGAGAGCATGGAAACACTCGAGGGCATGTCTATTAGGAAGGACACAAGTGATATTTCAGGATGGGTCATGACGTTTGGGTAGGTGTGTCCACCATCTTCAGTAGAGTGAGCCACATATGAAGGTGTGGGGTTAGTGCTGAAAATAGACAGTTTGGGGCAGCATTTGTTCAGAGGATGCAACAGTGCCCTCCTCCGCTGCTGCTGTGCCCTCTCACAGGGTTTTCCCTAACAGAACTGGACTATTACTCATGGCCAGTTCCCAATTTCCCAGCATCCCCCAGTGTAGTGCCTTCTGGTTGACTTGGGATGAAGCACAGTCTTGAATTCCAGAAGGAAGCTTGAACTTTGTGGCTCTACTTCTGCATCTTTTTGTTTCTTAAATTTATTTTTTAATATATATTTTTACTTTTTTACATCATTCTTCATTTTGTGCATTTTTCATCTCAGTTGTGATCTCCATGGGTTTCCCACCACCAATTAACTCATGTGCCATCACCATAGTCCAGTACACTCTCCTCACCCCAGTGCTGATCCCATTTCCCTTTCCACCCCCATAAAATATCTCTGGTTTATAGTTGTTCTTTGTCTTCATTTTCACTCTATTACATTTGTTTCTCTCTTTTTTCTCCCGCCTGATCCCTAATGCTCCTACACCTCTGGCCTATAGCCCAGTTCTTGTCTGCATAAATAAATAAAATTGTCCTTTTTAAAAAATTAAATAGAAAACAAAGAAACAACAAAAATCTATTATAGAAATGTTAAGTAATTTAAAGGTTTTAATCACCATGCAAATTGACCACATGGTTAATTGACTACATGTAGTGACATTTACAAAACATGAATATAGAATATAACAATATAATAAATTTAAAATTAACATGTAGTGGCTTCACAGATTTATCATACTCTATTCATTGTTTAAAAATATGCATTGTAACAGAATATAAAGGAAAATTCAATACACTATATCACATTGCCGCATCTCAAATTATCTAGTTCTAACACTAAATAAAAATTATTCCAAACATGTTTTAATCACATGAAATAAAAGGATAAACTAGTGGGTGGGAAGAAAAAATAGAGATAAGTTATCAGAAATGAATTTTTACAATGATTATCTATATCCTACATGCTATCAAAAATGTATTGGTTCGTTTTATTAGACTATGATAAAATAAACAAAAATGGGACAAGAGAGAGGTGAATCTTTGCTAAATATTTTACTAAATAGATAATACTAATAAAGATTCCTCCAATATTAAAGAAATAGAGACTTCCAAAGACAATACTGGCTTGGGAACGACAACTATTTTTTTTTTTTAAGATTTATTTATTTGTGCATACAGAACTGGAGTACAAGCCAGAAGTGCAGGGGTGGTGAGAGCATTCACCAGAGACAGAGTGGGGAGCAGAACAGGCAGATTGACTAAGTACACTTCTGAGGGGAGCAGGGGCAGGTGAGGAGAGGTCTGCCGCGCCATGAGGTCATCTCTGGAGCAGGGGATCGAACTCGCACTTAAGCGGTTAGAGTCAGCTTCCAGTGCTATTCCTAACCTTTCGCACCACCAGGGAGGGCCGACAACTATTTTTAATGGCATAATTCTATCATGTGGATATAATAACTATTATTCATTATTCTAACTTGTTATGGACATTTGAGCAGTGTTCATCTGGAATATTACATCTTGTGCTTAAGCACAAAGTTAAATAGATTTTTGGTGATAATTTTTTCATATATGTGAACTTCCATCAGTACTTACACAAGTAGAGTTGCATAGGACATTACATATGCTTAGATTGGTTATACCCACCAAAGAGAGTTCTAAGATGGCCATACCAAATATGTATGACAGTTTGTGTTTCCCAACATTCTCATCAAACTTTAGCATTATCCATTTTTAGTCATTGTGTTGGAGCCAGATTTCATTTTAAGTGTAATTTCCTGAAACTCCTCTCTCATCTTTTTTTTTTTTTTTTTTGAGTCATTTGAAATCTTATCTTGTGAAGTGCTTGCTCTACACTTCAGGCATTTTTTTCTATTGATTTGTCTGCTTTGTTGATATTGATTTTTAGTAGACTTTCCACAGGCTGAGGTAGAGAATTTTGATATATGTTTTGCTAGTATTTAATCCCTTTTGTAGCTGTCTTTTTCATTGATAATAGTATTCATATTTTTAAAGGTTTATTTATCTATGCATACAGAACTGGGGTACAAGCCAGAGGTACAGGGGCAAGAGGACTCACCAGAGACAGAGTGGGGAGCAAGACAGGCAGATCAACAAAGTATACTGCTAAGGGGAGCAGTGGGGGTTCCAGGAGAGGTCTGCTGTGCCATGTGGGTCACCTCTGGGGCTGGGAATTGAGCTCACACTTAAGTGGCTGTGGCTCGCTTGCAGTGTTGTACCTTTACCTGTTGTGCCACCAGTGAGGGCTCCATAATAGTACATTTTAATGTACAAAAGTCACATGAACAACGAAGTGTAAAATTATTATAATTTTATAATCACTTACAGTTTATATGTACATGTAAGTTTCTGTTTTTAAACAATTTTTGTTGTTTGATTTGGTTTAATTTTTTCCCATTTGGTTACAAATGAAACATATAATATTTTATAACTAGAATTACCAATAACATTCTCCAGTCATAATGCAATAAAATTGAAAATTATAACATAAACTAGAAACCACATAGGAACTTACATCTGGAATGAAAAAAGAAATCTACTAAGAAGTTTGGGCAATATGGTAGTGAAAAAACAAAATCATAAGTTTTCTGAACCAATTGATAAAGAAAACAGCGATATGTCTGTGGGATGTACTTTAAAAACTAAGAAAAATTTTGGGCCCTTCCTGGTGGTGCAGCAGTTTAAAGCACAGCACTAACAAGCTAAAGCCACTTCAGCATGAGTTAGATCCCCACCCTGGAGGTGACCCACATAGTGGGGCAGACCTCTCCTGACCTGCCCGCTGCTCCCCTCAGCAGTGTACTTTGTCAGTCAGCCTGTTCTGCTCCCCGCTCTCTCTAGTGAATACTCTCACTGCCCCCACACCTCTGACCTGTACTCCAGTTCTGTATGCATAAATAAATAAATCTTTTTAAAAATTAAGAAAAATTTCAGTCTTCAACATTTTTATAAATAAAAGTTAAAGGAAAATAGCTTAGTTAAGATTTTCCTTAAAAAGCTCATGAAGGAACAATAGTAAACCTAAAGACAGCACAAGGGATAAAGCAATAAGGGTAGAGCAGGGAAGCCACCAAAGCCCCCAACCCAGCAGGCAGTGGAATACATGGGCCCCATTAAGAACAACTCCAGTTCAGCATGGGTAGGAGAAGCCATTCCCTGAGGAAAGTCTGCTGACAGGTATAGAACTGCAAAATTTAAAAAAAAAAAAAAAGAAGAAGGAGAAGAAGAAAATCAAGAATAAAATGACAACAGCAGACTATTACATATTATCATTTTAACATTAAAGACTGACTCTCCAATTAAAAACACAGAGTATCCAGTTGGGCCAGGAAAGAGAACTAACCTTCTGCTGTGTCTAGGTGACAAACCTAAACTTCAAAGACAAACATAGGCTCAAAGTGGAAGCTTAGGAAACAATCCTACAAGAAAATGTACACTAAAGAAGGAAGGGGTAACCATACTTATATAAGACAAAATATGCAAATAAAAGGGAACACTTTCAAAGTAATTTTATGAGGGCAATATTACTCAACTTCCAAAATCAAACACAACACAAAGAAAGAAAATTACTGACCAATCTTCCTAATGAACATAATGCAAAAATTCTGAATACAATCCTAGCAAATTGAATCCACAATGCATTAAAAGGATCATATTCCATGACCAAGTGGAATTCATACCAGCAATAAAAGTATGGTTCAACATCTGTAAATCAATCAACATAACTCACACATCAACAAGAAGGAGAATAAAAACCATATGATCATATCATCAGATGCTGAGAAAACATTTGCTAAGATTCAGCATCTATTTATGCTGAAAATTTTTTAAAAACTGTGGATAAAGTGTACATTCCTTAACATAATAAAAGCTATTTACAACAAATCCATAGCTAATATAATTCTCAATGGTGAAAATCTAAAAGCTTTCCCACTAAGATCTGGTACAATAAAAAGATACAATACAAGGCACTCTCGACACTGCTATTCAACATAGTGTTGGAAACTCTATCTAGAGAAATTGAACAAGTGAAAGATATACAAGTAATCCGAATGTAGAAAGAAGTAAAGCTATCATTATTTGCAGATGACATGAAAGTATACATAGATCGATACATAGACATCAAGTTCCTAGGATAAACTAATGGAATCAATCAGTTTAGAAAGTGTCAGGGCATAAAATCAGCACACATTAAGTACTTGCAAGTTCCTAGGATAAACTAATGGAATCAATCAGTTTAGAAAGTGTCAGGGCATAAAATCAGCACACATTAAGTACTTGCCTTTGTGTATGCAAACAATGAGATAGAAAAGGAAGAAATTAAAGAAATGATCTCATTTATAATCACACCAAAACAAAAAGTTAAAGATGTGGGAATAAATCTAACCAAGGAAGTATAATAATCTATACAAAATCTATAAGAAACTGTTAAACAGAAAAATAGAAGATGACAGGGGAAATCAAAAGATAACCCTTGCTCACTGATTGGGAGAATCAGCATTGTTAATATGCCACCTTACCCAAAACAGTTTACAGATTCAATTAAATCTCATTGAAAACCTCAATGGCATTCTTCAAAGAAATGGAACTAATATTATTGAAATGTATATGGAAACACGAAAGACCAGGAATTACCAAAGTCTCCTGATTAGAAAGGGGGAAAGAGTCATATTCCAACTCCAGCTATCAAGCTATACTATAAATCCATTATAAAACAGCCTGTCTGGGACCAAAATAGGAACACAAACCAATAGAATTGATTGAGAGGCCACATCAAGGCCACAGGGTGTCTTGGGGTTGAGCAGAACCTAGTGTACCTCAATGTGGCTCTGAAATCTGACAATCCACTGAGGCTCAAGGATACTGGCATCCTCCACCTGCATGCCAGAGATTCTTAGTTCCCCAGTGTCATACTATAGGCCCACTTTAGGGACGGCAGTGTGTGATCCAAGTGGTCACAGGCCCACAGGGCCCTGGCATTCCACTTGCAACTTCCAGTGTGTCCTTGGTACAGTAGCTGCCTATGCCACAGCTGTCAATACCATCTGCTCTGGACTTATGCATTATCCTGCACTGCCCAGTGATGGATGGTACCTTAAGTGAAATTTGCCTGAACAATCTGCATGTTGTGCTCATGGTAGACCACCTGGTGTCAACACTATGTGCTCATAGACTGAGTGTGAAGGATGTGTCTACCAAGCAACTCTACATATGGGCCTTCCTATAGTTACTGCAGGTGGGCTGGCCCATTCCCTCAAAAAGGATGCCACCAAAGCTATAAGGACCCAGTCATTTATAGAGCTTAGCCCTGCCATTACCAGAGAATCCCTGTCCCCTTGTGCTCGGGGCAGAATGTATCTGAAAGAAGGTAGACATGTCTCTAGTTATGACTGCATCCTGAACAGCTGCCTGGTAACTGAGGATCTACTCTCCATGATGGCTGAACTTCAGGAAGTTGTGCACATTGGCCCAATGATACCCTGGCTGCAGACTCAGATGTTGGTATAGACAGTGCATGGCTATGCATATGGTGAGCTGTAAGGAGGAATTCCAGCAACAAAGGTTGGACCTTCTCTGATAGAAGTTGGATAACCAGGATCCTCTCAGAAGAATTTTATCTGTGGCCCAGTGAAAGTAACTCATGCATCTGGCACTTTGACTGCCCCCAAGCACTAAGAACTCCAATCTGCCTAGATGTGCAAGGCTTCAGTCACTGAAGAATGGCAGAGACCTAGCACAAGGCCCAACTGGGACAGAGATTTTCAGTTTCTCTTGTGATGACCATCAAATCTGTGATGTTTAGCACAGCTCCAAAGAGTCAGCTCCTCTTAGCCCTACCCAACAACAACATTTCCACAAAGAATATTTAGAGTGGCAATGTTTTCATGTATAACTGTGCCTAATCCCACCATACTCTGATAGTTACAAATACAGCCTGAACCAAGGTCTGTACCCCATTTTCCCAATTGTGAGCATCCTGAATTTCTCACTGCTGCTCTTCAACAGTGTCCTCAATTTCCCAAAACTGGTAGGCCAGATGGCAGTTCTGGACTGAATAGTCCCAGTACATCACACTACTGTACACATAAGGAGGGTATGCAAGCTCTTGGTGCAGCTCTGCCAGGATTTCAGCTCAGACTACAACCATTATCACTCTTAGGGGAATGTAAACAGCACCAACTTGGTCACATGTTTGCCCATCTGCAGTTTCTTCAGGCCATGAATGAAATGATGCACACTGGCCTGGCCCTGCAAGGTCTACATCCATTGAGCCTCTGATCCACTGTGGCCACAAGGCCACAGAGACCCCAATATCTGGGAATGCTCAAAAACTCATCAAATAAGAGGGACGATGGATAATGCTAGAGTCCTAGAACAAAAATAAATTTCTTCTGTTACAAACTAAACAAAGAAAAAAATTGAGATCCCAGAATTTAAACCACAAATATATGGACAACATATCTATGACAGCATAGTGAAAAAAATATACACTAAATCAAAAAGTCTCTTCAATAAATGGTCTGCCACATGCAAAATAATGAAAGTAGACCACAATATCTTACTTCACATGAAAATCAATTCAAAATGGATAAAAGAGTTGGATGTAACACCTGAAATTATAAAATACATAAAAGGAAAAGTAGGTAAAAACACTCCATGACATAAGTTTTAGAAAGGACTTTGTGTATTTATCCCCAGCAGTAAGGGAATAAAATGGAAAAAAATATAAACTGCCACTAAATCAAACTGAGAATCTTTTATACAACAAGAGAGCACCCAAAACAAAGAGATGTCGTACTGAACGGAGAATATACTTGTACATGATACATTTGAAAAGGGAGTGATATCAAAGATCTAGAAAGATCTCATATGACTCAACAAAAAGAAAACAAACAACCCAATCATAAAATGGGCAGAAGAGTTAAATAGATACATCTCCAAGGAAAACATACAGATGGCCAAAGATATATGAAAAAATGTTCATCATCTCTTATTCTCAGGGAAACATAAATCAAAACTACAGTGAGATAAAACCTCAAATCAGGGAGAATGGCCCACATTTAAAAATTAGAAACAAGGGCCCTCCCTGGTGGCGCAGTGGGTTAAAGCACAGCACTAAGAAGCTAAAGCCACTTCCACATGAGTTCGATCCCCACCTGCCCCGGAGGTGACCACATGGCGCCGCAGACCTCTCCTGACCCGCCCGCTGCTCCCCTCAGCAGTGTACTTCGT
>NW_004567128.1:30449199-30449771 GCF_000260355.1 Condylura cristata | reverse complement strand
CCGTTCTATCTCTGGTGAATCCTATCACCCTCCGCATCTCTGGCCTGTACCCCAGTTCTGTATGAATAAATAAATAAATCTTTAAAAAATAATAAAAAAATTAGAAACAAGTGGTTGTGAAAAATGGGGGACCTCTTGCATTCTTGGTGGGAATTTAGACTGGTCTTGCCTTTATGGGAAGCAATGTGGAGTTTCAGCCAAAGTCTAAAGGTGGATCTTGCATATGACTCAGCAATCTCACTCCTAAGTATCTACCCAAAGAACATAAAAAACACTAATTCAAAAGGAAAACTGCTGAAAGATCTATACAAAGAAAATTATAAAATACTGTTAAAAGAAACGGAAGACACAAAGAAATGGAAAAACATTACCTGAGTTTGGATTGGAAAAATTAACATTAATAAAATGGCCATCCTACCAAAAGCAATTTACACATACAATGCAATTCTGATTAAAAAAAAAAAATCTCAATGGCATGGGCTCTCCCTGGTGGCGCAGTGGGTTAAAACACTGCACTAAGAAGCTAAAGCCACTTCCGCATGAGTTTGATCCCTGCCTGCCCCGGAGGTGAC
>NW_004567128.1:30445949-30448764 GCF_000260355.1 Condylura cristata | reverse complement strand
GTCTCTGGTGAAGCCTCTTGACGCCCCTGAGCTTCTGGCCTGTTCCCCAGTTCTGTATGTACAAATAAATAAATTAAAAAAAAAAAAAAAAACAAAAACCATGGCATCTACTCATGCTTAGTGAAATAAGCCAGAAAGAAAAAGAAAAATACCTATGGTTTCATTCATGGCAGGAGTATAAAGGGCCAGGGGGAAAAATAATAATAATGAACAACTATACAGGAGACATTATACTGGGGTGGATTGGGGAATGGGATCAAAAATGGGGGGAGGCAGTACACTGGACTATGGTAATGGCACACGGGTGATTTGGTGATGGGAAGCCCCCAGGGATTACAACTGAGTTGGAAAAAGGCACAAAATGATGTAAAAATAAACTATTATATTATTTAAAACACACACACACAAGAACATGGCATCTACTTGAAACTAATCAAATACCTCAGAAATTATTGTATCTGTGCCAAACTACAATCTTGCACTTTATTAGGGTCATTCCTATGTATACTTTATGATATCAAAACCATAATCTAAACTTACACCTTAAGGAACTAGAAAAAGAACAAGAAAAACAAAGTCACTAAAGGAAAGAAATGATAATAATTAGAACAGAAATAATCTAAATAGAAATGAAAAAGACAACCCAGAAGATCAGTGAAACCAAAAGCGGGTTCTTCAAATGAATAAACAAAATACACAAATCTCTGGCTAGGCTCACAAAGAAAAAAAGGCAGAACTTAAATAAAATCAAAACTGATAGAGAAGCTACAACAGGAATATACAGAGGATGTTAAGACACTAGTTAGAATATTTTTATGTCAAGAAATTGGGTAAACTGTAAGAAATAGACAATTTTTTCGTGTTCTTGAATGAAAAATTTATTATAAAGATTACAATTCTCCCCAAATTAACTTTTTTTAAAGAAATAGACAATTTTTAGAAGTATAAACCTTCCAAGACCAAATCAAGAAGAAATAGAAATCCTGAGCAGAGCAATTACAGTAAGGAAACTAAAAGCGTAATCAAAAGTTTCCCAAAAAATAAAAATCCATGAACACATGAGTTCACTAGTGAGTTCAACCAAATATTCAAAGAGGAGTTAATGCCTTTTCTCAAACTGTTTGAAAAAATTAAGAAAGAAGAAAATGCTTCCCATTACATCTTGTGAAGCCAACATTATTCTGATACCAAAATAAAAACGAACGTCATAATGAAGAAATTACAGGCCCATATGCAAAATTCCTCAACAAAATTTTAGTAAAGCAACTTCAACAATGCATTAAAAGGGCCATAAATCCCAACTAAGTTGGGTTTACTCCGGGACAAAAGGATGGTACAATATCTGAAAACTTATCAAATGTCATTCACCACATCAACAAATGGGAATATAACAATCACAAGATCATATCAATGGATGCAGAGAATAGCATTTGATAATATTCATCATCTACTTACAATAATAGCTTTCAACAAAGTTGGAAAGATAGCAACATATTTCAACCTAATAAAGATTGTTTTTGATACCTGTCAGCTAACATTATACTCAATGACAAAAATCTGATTTTTTTTTGTTCTAAGATTAGGTATAACACAACGACGTCCACATTCATCACTATTCAACATAGTGTTGGAAGTCTTAGCAACAGCAATTAGATGAGATATCACCCCTTACCTATTATTAATCTAAATGTAAATGGAAGTTTAGAATAGTTCCATTTTCTGACAATATGCAACACACATGGAAAACCCTAAAAGCTCCACTAAAACTATTTAAAATAATAAATTGGTACAGAGAAATGACAAGCTATATAGTCAATTACAAAATTATGTTGTGTTTTTAAATGTAAATGATGAACTAGAAGAGAAATATCAAGGGAAAAAATCCCTTTAATAACTGCAATGAGAAGAATGAAATGTCTGGGAATAGTGAAATGTCTGGGAATAAACTAAACACAGCAGGAGAAGAATCTATGCAGTGAATATGGTAAGACATTGTTAAAAGAAATAGAAGACACAAAGAAATAGTAAAATGTTCCCTGTCAATAACTGGAAAAAATAGCATTGTTAAATGCTCATTTTATTCAAAGAATGTATAGATCCAATGTAATCCCTATCAATGATTCAATGGCATTCTTCAAAGAAATAAAACAAATGCTACTGAAATGTATATGCAACCACTAAAGATCCTAATAACTGAAGCAATCCTGAGAAAATGAACAGATATATGGCACTCTCAAATTTCAAACTATACAATGAAGCTATAGCAAGCAAAAAAAAAAAAGTTTGGTATTTAAAGTAAAAATAGACACACAGACCAATAGAATAGACTGGAGAGCACAAAATTCAGCACATGCTCACATGGCCAGTTTACAGCAAAGGAGCAGAGTATGTAATGTGAAAGGAAAGTCTCTTCAACAAATAGCACTAGGTAAACACGACAGCTACATGCATAATGGTGAAACTAGACTACAGTTCCACACCATAAACAAAATCAACTCAAAATGTATTAAAAAACTTGGATGTTAAGACCAGTAGTCAAAAACTGCATAGAAGAAAACAATACAATCCATGATATTTGCTTCAGGGATGTCTTTGGGGACTCAAATATAATGGCAAGGGAAACTAAACAAAAAATAAACAAATGGGACAATATCAAATTAAAGGGGTCTTCAAAACAAACAAACAAACAAAACTAATATTAAAAGGTAATGACGGCCCTCCCTGGTGGTGCAGCGGGTTAAAGCACAACTCTGAGAATCTAAAGCCGCTTTTGCATGAGTTCGATCCCGGGGAGGTGACCACATGGCGTGGCAGA
>NW_004567128.1:30433698-30443954 GCF_000260355.1 Condylura cristata | reverse complement strand
ATGGTGATGGCACACGGGTGACTTGGTGATGGGAAACCCGCGGGGATTACAATTGAGATGGAAAAAGAAATGTACAAAATGATGTAAAAATAAACTTATAAACAAAAGAAAAAAAAAAAAGAATGAGCCATGTCAAAAAGATCAGAAAAAAATACCAAGTATTAGGAAATATCTGGAGGAAAAGGAACCCTTGTCCATGGTTGATGGGAAATTAGAAATGTCCCCAGACTCACTGGAAAATAGTATGGGTTTTCTCAAAATATTAAAATATATCTGAATTTTTGGGAGGTTTTGATTATTGTTTTAATCTTGCTGCTTGTAATTGGTTTGTTCAAGTTTTCTATTTTTCCTTCATTCAGCTTTTGATGCTTGTGTATGTGAGATTGTCCTTCTTTATTTAGATTGCTGAACTTGTTTGTATATAAATGTTCATAGGAATCTCTAAATATCCTCGGGATTTCTGCAGTGTCTGTTGTAATTTCTCCTCTTTTGTTACTGATTTGAGTTCTCTCCCTCTTTTTCTTTGTGAGCCTAGTTAGAGGTTTGCCTATTTTGTTAATTTTTTTTCTAAGAATCCAGATTTTATTTCATTGAGCTTTCATACTATCTTTTAAAAATTTCTATTTAATTTACTTCTGCTTTAATGTTTATCATTTACTTCTTTCTATTGGTTTTTGGGTTTTTTTTCCTAGTTTCTCAAGATGGGAGGTTAAGCTCTTTCTTGCTTATGTGGGCCTATATTGCTATATACTTTCCTCTTAATACTGCTTTTGTTGTTTCCTATAAATTCTGGAAGGTTGTGTCCTCACTATTATTTGTCTCAGGGTATTTTTTAATTTCTTCTTTGATTTCTTCATTGACCCAGTGGTGGTCTTTCAAGTAGCATGATGTTTAGTCTCCATCTGTCTTTCTTTTTGTAGTTGATTTCTAGTTTCATACTTTATGTTCAGAAAAGATACTTGTTATTATTTCAGTTGTCATGTACTTGTTGATGCTTGTCTTGTGACCCAGTATGTGGTTGATCCTGGAGAATGATTTGTGTGCACTTGAGAAAAAATGTGTATTAGGTTTTTGGCGCATTCAGTGTCCTATACATGTCTATTATTCTCACACTATTATTCTCACATGGTCTAGATCATTATTTAGGTCTGTTTTGTCCTTTTCGTTTTCTGTTTTGTTGATCTGTCCACTGGTGATAGTGGAGTGTTAAGTCTCCTACCACATATGTCTTTTCTCCAATGTCTGCTTTTAGCGATGATAGTAACTGTCTAATGTAATTTGGTTCCCCCTCATTTAGTGAATATATATTCCTGGAGTATTGTCCCCTTAGCATAATATAATGTCCATCTATGTCTGTTATAATCATTTTTAGCTTGAAGTCTATTTTATCTGATTTAAATATGTTTGCCTATGCCTACTTTTGGGGGGCAATTCTTGTAGAAT
The DNA here is from genome assembly GCF_000260355.1 of Condylura cristata. Lineage (NCBI taxonomy): Eukaryota > Metazoa > Chordata > Mammalia > Eulipotyphla > Talpidae > Condylura > Condylura cristata. The sequence continues at coordinate 30,442,511 of NW_004567128.1, read as the reverse complement.
TGTTTTCCAACCCTTTATTTTCAATCTATATTTATCTTTGAAATTCAGGTGCATCTTCCAGAGGCAGCAGAAGTTTGAATTCTGTTCCCTAACCCAAATCTGTGTCTTTTTATTGGTGAGTTAAGACAAAGCTTAGGGTGATTATTGATACTTGGAAGTCTGTTACTGCCATTTTGTCCATCATTCTGTGGTTCTACTCAATAATTTGTTCAGTTCTTCATTTCTTTGTTGATTTAGATTCGAAGACTTCTTGTAAATTTTCTTGGAGTGAGGGTTTAGTAGGAATGAATTTTTCAAGATTTTTTTTCTGAGGAGATCTTTATTTTTCCTCTTACAGGAAGGAGAGTTTTGCAGGATAAAGTATTATTGTTGTGCAGTGTTTTGAACATGTTACCCCTTTCTCTTCCGTTCTGTGGTGTTTCTTCAGTGAAGTCTGATAACAGCCTTATTGGTTTTCTTTCACAGGTTGTCTACTTTATCCCCTTCATCATCTTCATTATTTTTTCTTTGTCTGGACTTTTGGAAGCTTTACTACTATGTGTCTTGTTTTGTTTCCTTTCATTGCGGTAATCTGGCATCCTACTAGCTTTCTGGAAGTCTATTTTCATTTCATTCTTCAAGATATTTTCTTGAATAATTTTTCAGTTACTCATGTCTCTCTTCTTCTGGGATTCCTATGACTCTTCTATTTCCTTTCCTCATGGTATCAGATAGCTCTTGATGTCTTTATTCATTCTTCTTTGTTATCTTCCTTCTTTTTCTATCTTCAAGAGTACTTATATGACCTTCTATGTCATTTATTCTAATTTCATGGCTTTCCCAAAATATTTAACCTCCAGTGTTCTTTTTTTAAAAAGATTTCTTTATTTATGCATACAAGAACTTGGGTTCAGGCCAGAGGTGGGGGCGGAAGGAATGAGAGGATTCACCAGCCATAGAGTGGGGAGCAGAATAGAAAGCTTGACTGAAAATATACTGCTGAGGGGAGCAGGGGTGTGTCAGAAGTTTGCCACACTATGTGGGTCACCTCCTTGGCCATAAATCGAACTTGTACTGTAGTGGCTGGGGATAGTTTCATAGCACTATGTGTTTTTAACCTGTTGTACCACCAGGGAGGGCCTGATGTTCCTTTAAATTTCAGTATTGCTTTTCTGTTCATTGATTTTGCTTCTCATAACATTCTTTTGTTTTCTGTGTCTTCTAATGTAACTCTAATTTGTTTTTCTGGGTTTGGTTTGTGTTGTTAGACTTCTTTGACTTTCTTAATTTTGACAATTCCTCCATTAAGATTCTGGAGTTTGATTTTTCTTTGTGGTGTATTGTTCTGCTGCGGGCTTACATGTACATAGGAATTCAGGTTTCCTGCTCTTTGGGTAGATACCTAGCAATAGAATTGTTGGGCCACATGGTAAATATATTGTTAGTCTTTTTAAGAATATCCACACATCTTTCCATAGGAGCTGGACCATTCTATATTCCCACCAACAGAGCCAGAAGAAGAAAGATAAATACCAAATGGTTTCACTTACATGTGGAATCTGGAGAAATGAAACAAGCATTAGACAAAGACAAACTGTGAGACTGAATCTAGAAGGCAGACAGTAGATCTGACACTCACAGGAGGGGTAGAGGAGAGGGAGAATATGAGGGAGAGTAGACAATGGGGAGGAGAGCACAGTGGAAGGTGGTAAAGACTGTGGACACTTTACTGATGAGAAAACTACAGTGATCACACCTGAGGGGATAAATCCTACGTTATGAAAATATAAACAACAGTGTTGTAATTAATTAATTAATTAATTAATTAATAATTTAAAAAATCCCATGTTTGTTGTTACCAGGAGATGAGTAGAGAAATCATGGAGAGTTATTGCTTAATGCTTTCAATAGTTGATTTTGTGTGTGTGTGTGTGTGTGTGTGTGTCAGCTTTCTTAATCTACAGTACCCAGTTATTAATCAACTTCTAATTTAGAAGTTGTTATGCAGGTATTTTATGATGTGGGTTAATATATACAATCAGTTGACTTCAAGTAAAGGAGGCTACTCTTTAAACAAAGGTGGGCTTCATTCAATTATTCAATTAAAATATCTCAACAGCAAAAACATCCCTTTGAAGAGGTGTGAACTTGTACTTCTAAAACATATCCAGTGCCACAAATGAATATTACCCCAATAAAAATTAAAATACAAAGTAAGTTTACAAAAGAGCAAAAACTTAGAATTCCCTATGGGAGTATGCCTAAAGACTGCAATGTTAGCTCTTGCCAGAGATTCCAGCCAGTGACCTGTTCTACAAATTTTAGATTTGCTAGTTCCTAAAATTGCATAATTCATTTCCATGTTAAAGAGACAAGGTATTGCTTCATAATTTGTCTGAGCATGGGCAAATAAGGTCATTCCGCCACTAAAAATATGCAATCCTCTCTTGGCCATAATGATTTGAATGCTTACCAATCACTTCATTTGAGTCTGAACTCCCTATACTTGAGATTTGTTGAGCTACTGAATTAGAATTGCAAGCAATTTCTAAGAATATTCTGTAAGAATGAATCCTCCCTTTCTTAAATTCTCCCCCAAATAATCCCACCATAACTCAAACCCTATAATAGGTTCTAAATATCCTTACTGATATACTGCATAACTCTCCATGATGTGTATTTTCTTTCACTGCAACAAACAAGTGATAAAGTCAAATTGTTTCACTATTGCTATTTTTCAGGAAGATTTTGGTTGGAGGACATTGACAACTTAAAGCACAATTTTTTTTTTGTTTGTTTTAGATGAAAATCAATTGAATGCATATGTGTGAATCCACTTCTGGAGTCATTCTTATTTCTCATTTATTTATTTGTCTACTATAGATGAAAAACCCACATTTCTCTGACTACTGTAATAACAGCAAGTACTGAAGTAGGGTGATGAAATTTCTTTTTGTTTTAATTTTCCTCCAGAGATATTTGGTTTATTCTAGATATTTTTGCTTTTCTAGCTAAATGTTAGTATCAGTTTGTTAATTTATTCCAAAAATTGTAACTTTCATAGGGATTGAGATGAATCTATAGACTTTCATAGGGATTGAGATGAATCTATAGACTAAGAGAATATATATGTAAAATATTGTCTTGTAATTCAAGACTGGCATTTCTGCTTTTTAAGGTTCTGAAAGATTTTTCTCTTAATGTTTCAACAGTTGAGATGGTAGATGTTTTATACACTTTCACTAGTTTAATTGCTAGGTTTTTTATTTTTCTTCCCATTTCTATAAGTGGTATTGTTTTAAAATTTCATTGATTAATGAATTATCAGGGACACAGTTGATTTTTGTTTATTGATTTTGTATCCTGCAACCTTGTTAAACACCAAATACTTTATATTTAGAGGTTTTTTTTAATGGTATAACTCTTTTCCACAATTTAAAATTTTCTTTATCTTTCTATTTCAAGTGGTTTTCCAGTAAATAGCATGTACTTGAAATTTGCTTATTTTCCAATCTAAACACATCTGTTTATTAAGAGTTTACCCTATTTAATTATTATAAATACAGATGTATTTGTATTTAAGTTTAGTATCCTACTATTTGTTTTCTAGTCATATTTTGTTCTTTGTCAGTTTTTCATTTTTTAAAAGTCAATTGAGAATTATTAGTGTTACATTTTATTTCTTCTATTGAGCTATATTAATGATAACTCATACATTTATTTTATAGCTAGTAACACTGTGACTGAAAAATAAAAGATTAAAAATAGGCCCTCCCTGTGGCGCAGCGGGTTAAAGCACTGCACTAAGAAGCTAAAGCCACTTCCTCATGAGTTCGATCCCCGCCTGCCCCGGAGGAGATCCACATGGCCTGGCAGACCTCTCCTGACCCGCCTGATGCTCCCCTCAGCAGTGTACTTCCTCGATCTGCCTGTTCTGCTCCCCACTCTGCTGGTGAATCTTCTCACCCTCTACATCTCTGGCCTGAACCCCAGTTCTGTATGCACAAATAAATAATAAATCTTTTTTAAAAAGATAAAAATATACCATGCAAAAAGTAATAAAAGAAGCTCAAGTCTCTGCATTAATAGTAAAGAAGAATTTAGAACAAAAAATGTTACTAGTAACAAGAAAGGATAGTAGAAAGGCCAGTTTAGCAGGAACAATCACAAATTTACACATACTTAACAACAGAATCCCCAAGATAAGTGAGGCAAACATAGACAAATTAAGGAAGTAGACCATTCAACAATGATAACTCTTTCAATTATGGTATTAATCTACATAGAAAATTAGTAAAGCTATAGATGACTTTTTTTTACATTTTGTGATCAGATTTATTTCTGCTTATACTGAATTTACCTTGTTTTGCTGCAAATTACATGAAAGACTGCCAAGTAAACTAGATATTTTACATTCATCACACATTCCCTCAAATTTCCACAGATGTTAAAAAAAAATTAAAATGCATATGCTGGGTTCTCATTTCCATTTTTGCCTATCCTGTCAGATGCTACAGATACCCACAGGTTAAGTTTATACGTGTAGAAAGCTAGACAATATTTCCCAAAATTAGCAATAATCGTGCTTGCATTAAACATTTCACAGACAATAATTATCCTCTGACAAACGTTTCTTACAACAGTGTCCAGAGAATAAACATCAGTCTTGATCATGAGTACATAGAAAGCATATATGATAGGAAATCTTTGCTGAGCATGACAGGGAATCATAAGGCAGTAATAATCCAAACATTGCTGTCTGAGTCATTGAAATTACTTAAATTAACAGCATTATTGGTATAGTCTGAATGTTTGTGCCTTCCCCTGCCCCCTTTATATGTTGAAACCTAAACCACAATGTGATGTGGGACTTTTTACAAAACATCCAAATACCAACATGAGTGACAAGGTCATGAATTTTCACGAATGGGGTTAGTGGCCTTATGAAAAAGAAGGCAAGGAACAACTTTAATCCTTGTGACATATGAGCACAGAACAAGAAGACAGCCATTTATTAACGAAGAAGCAGGTGCTCACCAGACAACAACTCCTCCAATGCCTTGATCTTGGATTTCCTGACTTCTAAAACAGTGAAAAATGTTAGTTATTATGGTGTTAGGTCTATGGTATTTTTCCTATAGTAGCCTAAACAAGATAAGGTACCTAGCAAACAATTTGAATATCTATTGAACACTTCACTCAATAATAACAGATTATGTCCTTGTTTAAAGCATAAATGAACATTCTTTGGAAGGGACCACATGATAAACTCTAAAACAAGACTTAAAAATTCCAAAAGGATGGAAATCAAACAAGTTTTTGAATCACAAGGGACTTAAAAGTCAACAAACTGAGTTACAAAGGGAATGGAAACATATTTGAGTTGAATTAAAATGCATAACATAAAAGTGCAGTGTACAAAACTAACGTGTTTTTATAGGTAAATTATAACTTTCAATACCTATATTATAAAGGAATAAATATTTCAATTAAAAACATTGAATGAGCAAATAAATTATGAGCTTATATAAGGAAAGAAATAAAGATTAAAGCATAAATCAATAAAATAGAAGTCAAAAAATAAATAAAATGTGTGAAACTAAAAGTTTGTTATTTTAAAATATAAGCAAAATAGATTAACAGACTAATAAAAAAAGAAAGACAACACAGATTATCAGGAAATCACTATTTGGAAGTGAAGAGGATTAAAAGATAACAGGCGAACAAATTTATGGTAACAAATTTGACAACTCAGAGGAAATAAACAGATTCTTGGAAAGTTAAGCATTACTAAAATTCACTCTAAATAGAATCTCTGAGTATAACTATGATAAGTAAAAGTACTGAATTATTTATTGACTAAAATCTCCACAGAAGGTAAAGCCCAGCCTGGGTGGCCAGTATTCTACAGACAATTTCACAATATAGAGAAGAAGGAACACATTCTGACTCTATGAGACCATTCAGATCACACTAATATCAAATCCAGTCATAAAGAATACACTTTGGGTCAATGTCATTAATTGAGTCAATATCATGAATTTAATTGCAAATAGCTTCAATAAATTATTAGTAGTATGAATACAGAAACATATAAAAACAACTATACACCATGACCAAGTAGGATTTAGCCCAGGAATTCAAGGTTGGTTTACATCCAAAATTCAGTTGCTGCACAGCCCATATTAATAGGACAAAGGAGAAAAACAACATAATTACATCAATAGACATAGCAACAAGTATTTGGCAAAATACAGCATCCATTCAGAATAAAAGTTCTAGAAAAATCAGAGTAGAAGTTCACTCAATTAATCTCATAAAAGAACTTTGTAGAAAAATTTGAAGGAACATTGTACTTAGAAGGGCCCAGTGGTATAGGGTAAAAGACTATGGGGACTTTAGTAGTGGGTGTGGTGTGGTGTCGTGGTAAAGAGCTGAGGTGTGAACCTATTCCCCTAAATCATATGCAGTGCTGTCAATCAATGTTACCTCAATTTTTAAAAGTTATGTTTATTATAAGCTGGTTTAAATGTGCCTAATAATGTTTATATCTATTAAAATACTTGATAGTGGTAAATGCACTTTTTCAAAATATGAAAAATAAAAAAGGGAAACAAATGCATTATTTTCCCCATAAATTCAGAAACAAGGTGAAGATGTATGTTTAAGCTGTTCTAATAAGCATTGTACTGGAAATTATACAAATGTAAGCAGAAAAGTAAAATATATAAATAGTACCCAGATTGAAAAAGAAGAAAACTCTTTTTATTCACAATGTAATACTTCATGAAGACAAAGGTAGGGAATCCACAAAATAATATTAGGAAAGGAAAACAAGTACAGAAAGTTTCAATGATACAAGATAAATTAAAAAAAAAAACAAAGAAATTGGATTTCTTTAAGTGATAAAAGAACTTTCAAGTAATAAAGTTAATAGTACAATTCCATTCACAGTATCAAAGCAAGAAAAATATTTTTAAGAATTTAACAAAAGAAGTATCAAACTAATACTTTAAAAAATGCAAAACTTCACTGTGGAAAATTACACAAGATCTAATAACTGAAAGATATTTCAATTTTATAATTTTAAATAGTGTTATCAAGATGGCATTTCTTCCTGAATTGATCTATGGAGGGAACACAATCTCTACCTATATTCCAACATATATTTTGCAGAAGTTATCAAATGCATTCTGAAATATCAAAGTAAATGCAAGATTCCCATAATAAACAAAAATACATCCTATTGAGTGGGAGAAAATATTTGCACATAATATAAATGATAAGGGAGTGATATTAAAGATCTACAAAAAAGTTACACAACTCAACAAAAGCAAATGACTCAGTTAAAAAACAGGCAGAATACGTAAAAAGACACTTCTCCAAAGAAGAAATGCAAATGGACAACAGGTATATGAAAAATTGTTCAACATCACTAATTATCAGGGAAACGCAAATCAAAATCACAATGAGATTACCATCTCATACCAGTGAGAATGGCCCATATTAAAAAAAAACAAACAAACAAACAGGCAACATAAAATGTTGGTGATGATGTAGGGAAAAAAAGAACTCTTACACAGCTGGTGAAAAGCTAAATTTGTCCAGCCACTATGGAAAGCTGTGTGGAGCTTCCTCAAAGCACTAAAATGGATCTACCATATGACGCACAATCCACCCCTAGGAATCTATCCAAAGGACAGAACAAGACTAACTTGAAAGGAAACCTTCAGTTTACTGCAGCAACATTTAAAATACCCATGATTTGAAAACAGCCTAAATGCCCCCAAATAGATTAATGGATTAAAAGGGGTATGTGTGTGTGTGTGTGTGTGTCCATGTGTGTTTGTGTAAAAAGATCAAGAAAAAAAAAACCCTGCAAGTTTACCATAGAATTGAGGTATCCCTCAGGGGAGAACGAGTACAGGGGTCTTTGTGTGACGGATCACAGGTGTTATGGAGGTGGGAGAACTAGAAAGTACCAAAAAATTTACTTTTAAAAAAATTTTTTACATCATTTTTCACTTTGTGTATTTTTTCACCTCAGTTGTAATCCCTGTGGGCTTCCCAGCACCAGTTCACCCATGTGCCATCACCATAGTCCCGTATGCTCTTCCCACCCCAATTTTGTTCCAATTACCTTCTCCCCCGTAGAATGTCTCTGGTTTATAGTTGCTCGTTGATTTTAGTTTTTACTTTATTACAATTATTTTTTCCCCAATCCCTTACACTCCTGCTTTGAGCGAAACCACCCAGTATTTTTCTTTTTCTTTCTTGCTTATTTCACTAATAAGCCCTTTCAGTTCCATCCATGTTGCCACAAATGGCATGAGTTAATCTTTTTTGACTGCTGAATAATATTCCATTGTGTATATGTGCCACATCTTCTTGATCCAGTCATCTATTTCTGGGCATTTGAGTTATTCCACATCTCCCCTATTGTAAATAGAGCAAAAACAAACATAGAAGTGCAGGTGTCCTTTGGAATTAATATTTTTGTGTCCTTTGGGTAGATACCTAGGAGTGGAATTGCTGGGTCATATGGAAGCTCCATTTTTAGCAGTTTGAAAACCTCCAAAGAGCTTTCCATAGTGGTTGGATCACTTCCATTCCAACCAGCAGTTCAGGAGAGTTCCTTTTTCTCCAAATCCTTATCAACATTTGTTGTTGCTAGTTTCCTCAACATGTGCTATTCTCACTGGTGTGAGATGGTATCTCATTGTGGTTTTGATTTGCATTTTCTTGATGCAAGGATGTTGATACAAGTGACATTGAACATTTTTAATATTCCTATTGGTCGTCTGCATTTCCTCTTTGGAGAAGTGTCTTTTTAG
>NW_004567128.1:30406370-30431628 GCF_000260355.1 Condylura cristata | reverse complement strand
CTTGTTCCTGATCTCAAAGGAAAGGCTTTCAGCTTTTCTCCGTTGAGGATAATATTGGCTGTGGGCTTATCATAGATTATCCTGCCCATTTTTTGATAAATCACTTTATTTTTGATGAGTTTCATCAGCTCTTTATAGATCTTTGTGATCAGTCATTTATCATTAGTATTGTGTGAAAACATTTTCTACCAATCAGTGTCTCTTTGTTTTGTTCTGATATCTCTTTTGCTGTATAGAAGCTCTTTAATTGATGTAGTCCCAGCTGTTTATTCTTCCCTTCACTACCCTTGCTTTGGAAGATGTATCTTTAAAGATGTTACTGAGGTATATGTCCTGCAGTGTTTCACCCACCTTTTCTTCTAGATATTTTATGATTTCAGGCCTTATGTCTAGTTTTTTAATCCATTTGGAGTTGATTTTTGTGTATGGTGTGAGGTAGTAATCTAGCTTCATTTTTTTCCCCCACGTAGCAGCCCAGTTTTCCTAGCACCATTTGTTGAACAAACTTTCTTTGTTCTGTTTCATATTCTTTGCTCTTTTGTCAAAGATTAGCTGTCCTGGCCCTCCCTGGTGGCACAGCCGGTTAATGCACTGCGCTAAGAAGCTAAAGCCACTTCTGCATGAGTTTGATTCCCGCCTGCCCAGGAGGTGACCACATGGCATGGCAGACCTCTCCTGACCCATCCGCTGCTCCCCTCAGCAGTGTACTTCATCTATTTGCCTGTTCTGCTCCCCACTCTGTCTCTGGTGAAGTCTTTCGCTGCCCCTGAGCCTCTGGCCTGCACCCCAGTTCTGTATGTACAAATAAATAAATCTTAAAAAAAAAAAGATTAGCTGTCCATAAAATTGTGGGTTTATATCTGGGTTTTCTATTTGAACCCATTGGTCTGTATTCAGGAGAGCCTTGGCTATTTGAGGTTTCTTGTGGTCCCATATGAATTTCATCAGTATTTATTCTATTTCTTGAAGCATGTCATCGAAATTTTTATTGGAACAGCATTGAATCTATAAATTGCTTTTGGTAGGATTGCTGTTTTAATAATTTTAACTCTTCCAATCCATGAGCAGGGGATGTTTTTCCACTTCCTTGTGTCTTCTTCTATTTCTTTTAACAATATTTTTATAATTTTCTTTGTAGAGGTCCTTCACCTCTTTTGTTAGGTTTATTCTGAAGTATTTGATCTTTTTGTTTGTTTGTTTCAATTTTAAAGGGAATGGTTTCCTTGATTTCTTTTTCAGATTGTTTGTATCAAGGCTACTGATTTGTGTGTGTGTTGATTTTATATCCTGCTACTTTACTAAACTGATTGATTATTTTGATAATTTTTTCTGTGGAGTTTTAGGGGTTCCCTATGTATATTATGTCATCTGCAAATAGTGATAGTTTTACTTCTTTCCCTATTTGGATTTCTTTTATGCCTGTTTCTTGTCTTATTGCCAGATTACACTAATTGATTTTCAGATATTTACCACCCTTGTGCCCCTGGAAGAGAGCAAGGTTGGAGAGCTTTCACTATTATGAATAATATTGTTATGAATATGGGTCTCTTTGACACTCTTCTTTCACGCCTTTTGCATAGACGTTCAGAAATGGAATCAGTGGATCAAATTATAATTCTATTTTAATTTTTTTTGTGGAACCACTATAATTTTTTCCACAGTGACTGTACCATTTTATGTTCCCATCAACCTTGCATAACTGTGCCAATTTCTCCACATCTCACCTACTCTTGTTATTTTCTTTTTGGAAATGAGCTGGAATCTCATTGTAGTTTTAATTTGTATTTCCTTAATGATTAGCAATGTTGAACATCTTTTCATGTGCTTATTTGCCACATTAGAGAAATGTCTATTCTACTCCTTTGCCCATTTTTTTTTTCAATCAGATTGTTGGTTTTTGGTTTTGAGTTTTAGGAGCTCTGTCTATATTTTGGATATTAATTCTTATATTAGTTTCCTAGGACTATTGTAATAGTACCATAGACTGGATTGATTAAACTAAATGAATTTGCTGTATCACAGTTCTGGAGGCTAGAAATCCAAGATCAAAGTGTTGACCAGATTGGTTTCTTCTACAACCTCTCTGGCTTGCAGATGGCCCAGGAATGAAGCAAGGAAACTCGACAACATCTTGGTTCAATTCCTATCGATTACTGGGAGCTATGAAATTTGTAGCGACATAACTCAGATGATAATAGTATTTAATACTAAAAAATAGCACCTAATCAATTCTTTAGCTCATTCTTAAATTGTGGAATTATTGTTTAATTTTCAATCAGTCAAAAATTTTCCAAATTTGATTTTACATTTTTGGGGCAAAATTTTATGTAACTTTGTGTACACATGCTTTTACTTCCTGTACTGTGAACAATCAAGATATGTTTGTTATTATTTTTGAAATTAATACCCATCTCATCAGAGAACATACATTGCATGATTTTGATACTTTTAAGTTTACTGATATACTTTATATGTCTGAATATGATCTATCTTGGTGAGAGATTCACATTCACTTGAAAATCATCTATTCTACTGTGGTTGAAGTTAGGTCCTTTATAATTATCACTCAGGTGAAGTTGGTTGATATTCTTGGTCACATGTGCTATAACTTTACTGTTTATTTTTGTCTATATTTACTATTGGATTTGGTGGAGGAGTGTTGAAATATACAAATATATTTTTGGATTAGAAAGTTCTCTTTATTTTAACTTTGTCTATTTGATAACCTGTTACTGGATATATATACCTCTAGGTTTTTATGTATTTTTGATTAATTGACCATTTTATGATTATGAATTCCTGCTATATATGGCTTAGGATATTCCTCACTCTGAAAAGTACTCAGTTCAGCTCTATTTGGCTAGTGTTTTTATCTTATGCATTTCTCATATTTATTTTAACTTTGTACATTTTATTTTTAAATTAAAATTGACATTTGATAACTGTACAGTTTGATGGCTTTTGACACATGTATTAACACAAAAATCAGATCCAAAACAGTTTCATCATCCTTCAAATATTTCTTTTGGTACTCTATTGTAGTCATGTATGCCCCCCATTAATCACTTGTTAAACGACTGATCAACCGGTTCTCTGTTACTTTAATTTTATCTACTTGAGAAAGTAATAGCATCACATAAGTGAGGCTTTGGAACTGATGTCCTCACTCAGTATAATACTACCCTTTAGGTTCATTTAAGTTTTGTGTGTATGTGCATTATTACGGTTTACTTATTCATCCATTGAAGTATATTTGTGAGAGGAAAGATTTTTGCACATTGTAGCTAGAGTATCTAGGTTCTTATATGAATGTGACCTATTATAACTCTAGGGTAAACACTTAGAAATGGTATTATTGGGTCACATGATAAATATGTTTCAATTGATTTTTAAAAGACTGGCATTTTTCATACTATTTTGCTTTTCATATTAAGCAAAATTGACATTTCAAGTTCTACATTTTTTGCCTTCCCTAGCACTGTTTAATTTTTATCATTTTATTATGTTTGTGATTACATTGTGATTTTAATTTGTGTTTCCCCCAAGAGCTCTTGATATTAAAATGTTTTCTCATGAACTTATTTTCCTGCCATATATTCTCTATGCTAAGTGTCTTTTCAAGTCTTTTGTCCATTTTTATTATATTTCTATATATTTACCATCTGTTACTCTTCCTTTATGGCTATGGTTCAAGTTTCTTTCTGTCACCATTTTCCTCTCAGCTGAAAAATTTTTTTTCTACCAATAATTTTAGATAAATTATGCTAACAATTAATTATCTTCATTTACCCTTATCTGAAATTGTCACTTAACAGGACATTTTTCTTGTTGTCTTACATTTTCAGTCCTTAAAACAAATTCCATCTCTATTTGGTCTCCCGATTACCATGGTAATTCAAGTTTCAGTTCACCTATAAAAAGTTTCATCTTTTTTAAGTTGATTTTGATATCTCTTCTTTCCTTTTATTTCCAGAAGATTATAATGAGTCTACAATGTTGCTTTGATTTTTAAAAAATAATTTATTTAACTATTTTTGCATAGAAGTACTGGGGTATAGGCCAGAGGTGCAGGGGGTGAGAGGATTCACCAGAGGCAGTGGGGACCAGAACAGGCAGATCTATTGAAATACACTGCTGAGGGGAGCAGCGGCTGAGACAGGAGAGACAGCTGACATGATGGTCAGCTCCCTGGCTGGGGATCAAATTCAGGCCACTGCAGTCATAGCTCTAAGACAACCCCTTGGGCACCAGGGAGGCACTGCTTTGTTTGTTTTATTTTCTTTCTTTATCAGTTTATCCTAGTTTTTGTTCAATGAGCTTTCTGAGCTCTGTACATATATGTCTTTTACCATATTTGGGAGATTTTACTCTCATATACTTTCTCCTTTTCTTCTCTGTTAGTTCAGAGAAGATGTTCTTTAGATGTCATCACATATTCCATGACTTTTAAAATGTTGGCCTTTTTTCAGATTGTGTATTTGGGCGTTGAGATTGTTTCCATAATTTAGCTATAGTAAAATAGTGCTGCAGTAAACATGGGAGTGCAAGTTTCCTTTCAAATTAGTATTTTTGAGTTTTTAAGCTAGTTGCCTATAAGTGGAACTACTGGGTCAAGAATGTTCCATGTAAAACTCAATTCTTTTAAAGAATGAATAGTATTTCATTGTATGCACAGCACATTGTGTTTCTTTTTTTCTTTTCTTTTTTTATTAAAGATTTATTTATTTGTGCATACAGAACTGGTACAGGCCAGAGATGCAGGGCGGTGAGAGGATTCACCAGAGACAGAGTGGGGAGCAGAACAGGCAGATCGACAAAGTACACTGCTGAGGGGAGCAGCGGGCGGGTCAGGAGAGGTCTGCCGCGCCATGTGGTCACCTCCGGGGCAGGCGGGGATCGAACTCATGCGGAAGTGGCTTTAGCTTCTCAGTGCTGTGCTTTAACCTGCTGCGCCACCAGGGAGGGCCACATTGTGTTTCTTTATTGATCAATTTGGGATGAGACATTTGGGTTCTTTCTAACTCTTGGCTATGATTAATACACTACTATGAACACAGATGTTCAAGGAAATGTCAACACTGTTCAAATTTATGGATATACCCAAAAGTGAGATGCTGTATCACATGATAGTTCTGGTTCAAAATTTGCAGGGATCCACCATACTATTTTCCATAGTGCTTGTGCTATTTTATAAACCTACTAACAGTTCTTATGAGCTCCAATTTTTCCACATCCTTACCAAAATGTGTTATCAGCTTGGTATTATTACAATAGATATAAAATGATATCTCATGTGGTTTGACTTACATGTTAATAATGTTGATCTGTTAATAATGTTGATCATTTTTTAATATGCTTCTTGGTTAGCCGAGGAATGCTCATTTGAGTTCTTTATCCTTTTTTAAATTGGGCGATTTGATTTTTTTCTTTTTTGGTTGTTGATATCTTAGGTTTCCTTTTTTCTTTGTATTGAGATAATGTAAGTTTATATTGTTTGTATTTTGGGAATATAGGGCCCCTCCCCCCTTCAAGTGTTATTGCCAGTGTACCTACATCCATAGCCCCGTGTCTCTATAGGGCTAAACCAATCTATATTTCCACCAAAAATGGCTCTAGCTTATTCCATTGTGCTATCAATCCACCTGCTCTCATTCCTTTCCCTCCAACTCCCCCTTGGGTTCCTCAGCTCTATAATAAATTTTCAGGATTAATTTTGTCTTTATCTAGTCCTTTGATTAGTTTTACTATATTCTATTTATAAGTGACACCATACAGTATTTTTCTCCTTCTGATTTATTTCATTTATCATAATCCTTTCTAGTTCCATCCATGTTGCTGCCAATAATATGAGTTTGTCCTTTTTTTTAGATTTATTTATTTATGCACACATAACTGGGGTACAGGCCAGAGGTGCAGGGGCAGTGAAAGTGTTCACCAGAGATAGAATGGGGAGCAGAACAGGCAGATCAACAAAGTACACTGCTGAGGGGAGCAGCAGGCGGGTCAGGAGAGGTCTGACATGCCATGTGATTCACCTCTGGGGCAGGAATCGCACTCATGCTGAGGTGGCTTTAGCTTCTCAGTGCTGTGCCTTACCCTGCTGCACCACCAGGGAGGGCCCAAGTTTGTCTTTTTTGATTGCTGAGTAGAATAAGTTTCACATCTTCTTGACCCCCTCATTTATTTGGGAACATAGAGGTTGTCTCCATATTTTGGCTTTTGTAAGTAGTCCTGCTATGAGCAAGGGAAATAAATGTTTCCTTTGAATTGGTGTTTTACTATTTGGGTAGATATGTAGGAGTGGGATTTCTGGGTGATACAGAAGCTCCATTTTTAACCTTTTGAGAAAACTCCATACTGTTGTTTATGAGAGCTAAACCAGTCTATATTCCCACCAACAATGTAAGAGAATTCCTTTTTCTCCAACTTCACCAGCATTGTTGTTTCTGGTCCTTTTGATATAAATCATTCTCACAGGTGTGAGGTGGTATCTCATTGTGGTTTTGATTTTCAATTCCCTGATGATATATGATGATGAACATATTTTTATGTTCCTGTTAGCCACCTGTTTCTTTTCCTTGGAGAACTTTTTTTTTTCACCTGCCCATGTTTTGATTGGGTTATTTATTTTCTTTTTGTTGGGTTATATGAGATTTCTGTAGATCTTTCATATGAGTCTGTTGTCAGATGTATGGTGTGTATATATCTCCCTCCATTCAGTATAGTATCTTTTCAGATTATTTATTTTCTCTTTTGCTGTGCAGAGGTTTTTCAGATTGATGTAGTTCTGACGTTTAGGCTCTTATTTTCTTTCTTTGCTGTTGGAAATGTATTTTCAAAGATATTGCTGAGGCTTATGTTGAGTAGTATTTTGCCTAAGTTTTCTTTAAAGTATTATATGGTTTCACGCCTTACTGCCAAGTCTCTTGTCGACTTTCAGTTGATTTTTTTTTTGTATGATATGAGATAGCGGTCTAATTTCATTCTTTTGCATGTGGTTAATAAGTTATCCCAGCACCATTTTTTAAAAGATTTATTTATTTATTCATACAGAACTGGGATACAGGCCAGAGATGTGGAGGGTGAGAGGATTCACCAGAGACAGAGTGGGGTACAGAACAGGCAGATCGACGAAGTACACTGCTAAGGGGAGCAGCGGGCGGGTCAGGAGTGGTCTGCCACACCATGTGGTCACCTCTGGGGCAGGCGGGAATCGAACTCATGCGGAAGTGGCTTTAGCTTCTCAGTGCAGTGCTTTAACCCGCTGCGCCACCATTGAGAGCCCCAGCACCATTTTTGAAAGAGATTTTCCCTATTTCAATGCATGCTTTTGGCTCCTTTGTTGAGGATTAACTGTCCATATATATGTAGATTTATTTATGAGGTAAAATTTCTATTCGATTTATGAGGTATCGATTCTATTGTTTTTGTTCCATTTCCATGCTATTTTTATTACTATAGCTTCATAACATAGTTTGAAGTGTGAAACTATGTGGCCACAATTCCTCCTCTTTTTTGTCAGGATTGCTTTGGCTACTTGGAGCATTTTGTGGTTCCATATGAATTTCAGTAAATTGAAATTTTTATTTTTTAATTATTTTTTAAATATTTATTTATTTATGCACACAGAAGTGGGGTACAGGCCAGAGGTGCAGGGGCAGTGAGAGGATTCACCAGAGACAGAGTGGGGAACAGAACAGTCAGATTGACAACAAAGTACATTGTTGAGGGGAGCAGCAGCTGAGATAGGAGAGGTCTGCTGTGCCATGTGGGTCACCTCCTGTCCAGGAATCAAACTCAAACAGAAGCGGCTGTGGCTAGCCTCACTTTGCTGAGTTTTAACCGTTGCCCCACTAGGGAGGGCCCCATCAGTGTTTTTTGTTTTTTTTTTAATAGGAGCCATTCTCACTGTTGTGAAGTGGTTTTGATTTGCTTTTCCCTGATAATAAGTGATGTTGAACATTTTTTTCATATGCCTATTGGCCATTTGTGTTTCTTCTTTGGATAAGTGTCTTTTTAGGTCTTCTGCGCATTTTTGGTTTACTTTGTTTTTATTGAGTTATGTTAGATCTTTGAAGGTCTTTATTCAAGGGTTTTCATCATGAATGTATATTGAATCTTATCAAATGTTTTACTGACATCTATTGAGATAATCATATGGTTTTAATCTTTCTAATTATTGATGTGGTGAATTATGTAATTGTTTTTTGGGTGTTGAACCACTCTTGTTTTCCTGCGATAAATCCCAGTTTGTTATCATGTAAAATCCTTCCAATAAGTTATTGGGTTCCATTTGCTAAGACTTTATTGTAGATTTTGACATCTGTGTCATCACCAAATTGGTCTATAGTTGTATTTGTGTGTGTGTGTGTGTTGTCTTTATCTGGTTTTATTATTAAGATAATGTTGGCCTCATAAGATGTTTTAGGGAATATACTGTCTCTTTTAATTTTGTCGAAGTGTTTGATAAGGAAGGTATTAGTTTAACCTTGAAAGTTTGGTAGAAATCACTTGTGAAACTCTCTGGTCCTCGATTTTGTTTTATTAGGAAAGTTTTGATTACTCTTTTAATTTCCTTGTTTGTGACTGATCTGCTTAGGTTTTCTATTTTTTCCCTGGTTAGTTTTAGATGATTGTATAATTCTAAGAATCTGTCTTTCTCTTCTTATGATTGTAATAATTACCATATAGGTATTCATAGTAGTCTCTTAGTCTCTGAATTTCTGCAGAGTCTGCTGTAAGGTCTATATTTCTGACCTATTTATTTCTCAGTGAGCCTAGCCAGATATTTGTCTATTTTATTTTTTTCAATGAACCATCTTTTGACTTCAGTGATCTTTTGGACTGCCTTAATACCTATTAATTAATTTATGCAATAATTCTTATTATTTCCTTTATTTTGCTGCCATTATTATTGTTCTTCTTTTTTTAGTTCCTTGAGGTGAAAGATAAAGTTATTTATTTGGGTTCTTTCTTATTTTTTTAATGTGTACCTATATTGCTATAAACTTCCCTTTTGTACGATTTTTGCTGTGTTCCAAACTGACATGTTTGTGTACTCATTATCATTTGTATTGAGCTATTTTTGACTTCTACATTGATTTCCTTGTGGATCCAGTGTCTTTCAGTAGTGGATTGTTCACTTTTCACATATGGAAGATTTTCCCTGATTTCTTCTTGTAGTTGATTTCTAGTTTTCCGCCATTATGATCAGAGTAACTACTTTGTATGATTTTGGCCTTCATGAATTTTGATACTTGCCTGTGACCCAGTATGTGGTAAGTACTGGAGAATGTTTCATGTGCACTTGGGAAGAATATGTATTCAGTTTTTTGGCAGTGCAATGTCCTGTTAGTACTATTAGATTCATGTTCTCTACTTCTTTGTTTAAAGTTATCATGTCCCTATTTATTTTATGTTTATTTACTGGGTTGATGATGTGACTTTTATTATTATTTTATTCTTCATTGATAATATGGTTTTATTAATTTTATTCCATCATCTCCTTGGCTTCTAATTTACTTTAAATAAACTCCTCATCTACTGTATAGTTTTATGGAGCAACAAAAGCAACTGCACCTTGTCTCGGGACCACTTATGACCTTTACTTATCCAGAGAATTTATTAAGATAGACAGGTAGGAAGATAAATTAATTCAGCAAATATTTATTGAATGTGCTCTTTGTGCCAGTTTCTTGTTCAATTTCTTTAGAAACATAAATCAAAACACACTGATAGATAGCTCTGCCATGTGAACCTTATTTTTTCAGTGGGAGAAATAGATCATAAATAATAAACATGAAAAATCACTAAAATACAGAGTTCACTACAAAATCAGAGTTATGAGAATAAGAAAAATAGAGCTGAGGAAGAGGGATCAGAATACTTCATAGGTACTTGCTTATTTATTCGTTGTGAGGGAATTAGTCATACAACTATATTGTAGAAGAGTATTCCTGGCAGTGGAAACAGCTGAGCAAACATGTAAAGCAGGAGCAAATAGGCCTGTTATATTTAGGATTCAGAAGGAAGCCAAAATGACATGAATGGACTGAATGACAGGGTGAGGTAATGAGGTCTGAGAGGTGACAAATGAGTCATGTTGGAGATTATAGAACATGCTGTGGCTTTAGTTTTGCTCTGATTTTGATAAAAGACATAGAAGGGTTGTGAGCAGAGGACAGACATGAAATTGTGGCAGGAGATTTCTAGATGGTGCACAGACAGTAGACTGTACAGGATTTGATAGAAGCAGGGCAATCAGTGAGAATGGTACTGTAAGGTTCATATGAACAATAATGTTGGTTTGAACAATGTGGTGACTATGTAAATGTTAAGAAATGGTTGCATTCCAAATAAGTATTCTGAATATAAAACCAACGTACCTTTCTGATAAATATATTGGATGGTAGATATGGAGAGAAAGGAATTAAGAATAAACAAAGAAATTACATGTGACTAAAATATTAAAAAATAACAGTCATATTCTTAAAGGAATTAAGAATAAACAAAGAAATTACATGTGACTAAAATATTAAAAAATAACAGTCATATTCTTAAAGGAATTAAGAATAAACAAAGAAATTACATGTGACTAAAATATTAAAAAATAACAGTCATATTGGTGTGAAAGTATACATTGCTTTTATTTTGCTTCTCATTTCTTACTATATTTCCCAGTATCCTAAATAGATGACTTGCTTTTATGATCAGATAAAAATAAAGGTATTTTCAAAGTAAGATTATTAAATCACTTATTTTCCAAAAACAGAATTTTTTTTTAAGAAAATAGTGGTCATTGTTGGTGATGATGCAATAAAACTTGACTTACTCATGGCTATAGTATTATAACAAGGTATAGCCATTCTGGATAGAAATACATACATGAATGTGAGAAATATTTATTTATTATCCTCAGTGATTCCACATTTAGGAATTAACTGCAAGAAAATAATCAAAGATTTACTTTAATGCTTTAGGAGAAAACATATTCATTTTTTCACAGGTAATAGTGAAAACTGGAAAACACTAATTTGTACAACATTATGGGATGTCAAAAATGCAGTATATACAATGTGAATACACATACTTTTATACTGTTACCCAAAAAGCAGTTTTCAATATTTTCATGACATTAGGGAATGGTCAGAAGAAAACTCACCATTGAAAGATTGATATAAAGTATCATTATTCTTCACCAAGACAGCATGAATAAGTGGGAAATGTGGGGCTATTCCTCCACAGGCAGCCAGTGTCACATGGTAAAGTCAGGACCACACTGATATTAAAAATAAATTAGTGGCCCTCCCTGATGGTGCAGTAGGTTAAAGCACAGCACAAAGAAGCTTAAGCCACTTCCGCATGAGTTCAATCCCCGCCTGCCCCGGAGGAGATGCACATGGCGAGACAGACCTCCCCTGACCCGCCCGCTGCTCCCCTCAGCAGTGTGCTTCGTCGATCTGCCTGTTCTGCTCCTCACTCTGTCTCTGGTGAATCCTCTCACCCTCCACATCTCTGGCCTGTACCCCAGTTCTATATGAATAAATAAATAAATCTTTAAAAAATAATAAATAAATTAGTGACATTTTGTCCTATGTAAGGAAGGACTGTGTAGACAGAAGGAGGTGGTATGAATAGAGATGGTATGTAGAGGGGTGATCTCAGCAGTAAAAATGTGTCCCTTTGGGATCAGTAGAAAAAGAAAAGAGAGAGAGAGAAAAGCAAATGTAAAAAATAAAAGAATGAGAACAACAAATATCTATAAAACAGAGATGTGGTATGGGGTGGAAACAGGATGGGATAAAAACGGGTGGTAAGAGAACACAGGACTATGGCGATGGCACATTGGTGAACTGGTGATGGGAAGTCCAAGGGGGTTACAATTAAGATGGAAAAATGTACAAAATGAAGAATGATGTAAAATAAATTAAAAAAAAATATTTAAAAAAAATGTGTCTCCAAGGATGGTTCAACATCCAAAATTCAATTAATGTAATCCATCACATCAACCAACAGAAAAAAAAGCAATATAATCATATCCATAGATGTAGAGAAGGCATTTGACAAAGTTCAACACCCACTTATGTTTAAGGCCCTTAAAATCCTTGGAATAGAAGGAAAATACCTCAACATAATAAATGCCATATATGACAAACCAACATTCAATATTATCCTCAATTGAGAAAAGCTGAAAATCTTTCCTTTAAGATGAGGAACAAGACAAGGATGTCCACTATCACCACTGCTCTTGAACATAACACTGGAAGTTCTAGCCAGAGCAATAAGACAGGGAAAAGTTATACAAGGAATCCAAATATGGAAAGAAGAAGAAAAGCTATCTTTATTTGCCAATGATATGATAATTTACATGGAAAACCCTAAAAACTCCATACAGAAACCAATCAAAACAATCAAAAAGTCAGAGGCCTTCCTATTAAAAAAACAACTAATAAGAAGAAACAGAAATTTAAAAAAAATCTCCTTTTCAATTGAAAAAAAAAATCAAATACCTGGGAATAAACCTAACAAAAGAGGTAAAAGGCCTATACAAAGAAAACTATAAATACTGTTAAAAGAAATACAAGAGGACACCAAGAAATGGAAAGACATCCCTTGCTCATGGATCAGGAGAATTAACATCATTAAAATGGCCATTCTACCAAAAGTGATAAACAGATTTAACACTATCCCAATAAAAGTGTCAATGACATTCTTCAAAGAAATAGAACAAGTACTGATGAGATTTATATGGAACCACAAAAGTCCTCAAATAGCCAAAACTCTCTCCTGACTAAAAAGAAAGATAATGGAGGCATCACACTCTGAGATTTCAAGCTATACTACAAAGCCATAATAATCAAAACTGCATATTATTAGAACAAGAACAGACACACAGACCAGTGGACTCAAATAAAAAACCCATATATAAACCCACAGGTTTATGGACAGCTACTCTTTGATAAAGGAACAAAGAATATACAATGGAACAAAGAAAGTTTGTTCAACAAATGGTGCTGGGAAAACTGGGCTGCTACATGCAAAAAAATGAAGATAGATCACTACCTCGCACCATGCACAAAAGCCAACTCAGAGTGGATTAAAGACCCAAACATAAGACCCAAAACCAGAAAATACCTGGAAGCAAAGGTGGGCAAAACACTCCACAACATACACCTCAGTAACATCTTTAAAGATACAACACCCAAAGCAAGGAGAGTGAAGGAAAGGATAAACAGCTGGGACTACATCAAGTTAAAGAGCTACCGTAAGCAAGAGACATTATACAAAACAAACAGACATCCCACTGATTGGGAGAAAATTTTCTCACACAATACTAATGATAAAGGATTGAGTACAAAGATAACAAAGAACTGTTGAAACTCAACAAAAATAGTAAACAACCCCATCAAAAAATGGGCAGAAGAGCTAAAAAGACACTTCTCCAAAGAGGAAATGCAGATGGCCAACAAGCATATGAAAAAATGTTCAGCATCACTTATAATAAGGGAGATGCAAATTAAAACCACAATGAGATACCACCTCACCCCAGTGAGAATGGCACATCTTCAAACAACTAGCAACAACAAATGTTGCGAGGATGATGTGGAGAAAAAGGAACTCTCCTGCACTGCTGGTGGGAATGCAAACTAGTACAACCACTATGGAAAGCTGTTTGGAGGTTTCTCAAACTGCTAAAAATGGAGCTTCCATATTACCCCAGCAATCCCATTCCTAGGTATCTACCCAAAAGACACAAAGACGTTGATTCAAAAAGAAACCTGCACCCCCATGTTTATTGCCGCTTTATTTACAATAGGAAAGACATAAAACCATCCCAAATGCCCAAAAGTAGATGACTGGGTTAAAAAGATGTGGCACACATACACTATGGAATATCACTCAGTGATCAAAAAGGATATAAACTCGTGCTTTTGAAGGAACATGGATGGAGCTGGAAGGGATCATGCTGAGTGAAATAAGCCAGATGGAAAAAGAAAAATATCAGATGGTCTCACTTACAGGAGGAATTTTGATTTTTGAACTACATTTAAATCTCAATTCTCTTTGCCTATGTCAGGTCATGGTAGGCCAGGTTGCAATTTCAGCCACATATAGTATGCAAGAGGAAGTAGAGAGGTCAAGAATTGAAATTGATCTCCCATTTTCATCTTCCCTTTGAAACACTTAAACTTTTCCCTCCATAGTCGGGTAGGATGCAAATATAGAGGACAAGCAAGTTTTTTTTTTTAAGATTTATTTATTTATTCATATAGAACTGGGGTAAAGGCCAGAGATGCGGAGGGCTAGAGGATTCACCAGAGACAGAGAGGGGAGCAGAACAGGCAGATCGACAAAATACACTGCTGAGGGGAGCAGCGGGCTGGTCAGGAGAGGTCTGCCTCGCCATGTAGTCACCTCCGGGCCAGGCGGGAATCGAACTCATGGGGAAGTGGCTTAAGCTTCTTAGTGCTATGCTTTAACCCGCTGTGCCACCAGGGAGGGCCAGGACAAGCAAGTTTTTACACAACTGGTTGAGCTTTTCAGTCCCAATCCATGATTGACATGCCTCTTTTCAAGACCGTGATGAATTGTAACACCTCCACTGTAAGTACTGATAGCTTCTTGAAAAATTTGGTCACCACTCCACCGTTGACTTCATACTGGAGGTTTATAAATAGCAACCCTTTATTATGTGTACCTCTTGGTTACCCACCCACATATTGTGGAAGAACTAGAAAGCTTATAGTCCTCAATCTCAGTTTCTCTTAGTCAACCATTCTATAATACTTTTAAATCCCTTTCTACCAGGCAATTCCTACAATGCCATCTTTCCCCAAACTGCATTCCCACTACTCAGGTTTTATGTTATCATACTCATAACTATATGGGTTCCTCTCTCCTACTTGGAGATCTGGGCTGGGACTGAAAATTCGAACACTCTAATCATATGTTTGGCTATCCTGGCAATCAGCCCCAATCTTAGGTTACTGCACTGATATGACAAAAAAGAAAAAAACACCTTTATCACTTTCAACACCTTTATCACTTTCAGAGATGCCAATGATTTGAGGGTATGTGCAAAGACCAAATATAAATGAAAAATAAAGATTGATAATCTGAATGGTCACGTATATATTTCTTATAAGTCACAATATTGCAAATGATCTGTGCTACCTTGTCTGTTTTTATATTGTACATCAATAAAATTATGCAGCAGGCATTGTTTGTGCCTAGGGATTCCTGTGTCAGTGTGGGTCATCCAAAACCATTTGCTCGTATGTTCTTTTGCCAGTTTTTAAAGATGGAAATTTAGGTTACTAGTTTTTAAGCCTTTCTTTTTTCCCAGTATTTGCATTTAAAACTATAAATTTCCTTTATGTGCTGTCCTAACTGTGTCTCACACATTTTGATATACTGTGAGTATACAATATTCAGTACAAAATGTCTTTTTATTTCCCTCGTAATTTCATTTCTGATTAATCATTTAAGAGTATGTCATACACATTGGAATACTATATTCAGCAATCAAAAATATAAATTCATGCCATTCACAACAGCATGGATGGAGCTAGATGGGATTATGCTTAGTGAAATAAGTCAAAAGGAAAAAGAAAAATATTGGATTTTTCACTTATAGGAGGACTATAGGGAAACTATAGGGTCCAAAAAAAGGACAAAATTTGCAAGCAAACCATAGATTTGAGGCATAAAGCAGGGAAGAGAAAGGGGTCAAACAGGGGAGGGAAGAACACCAGGGACTATGGTAATAGTTCATGGATAATGTGGAGGTAGGAGATTTATGGGGACCACACCTGAGGGGAGAAATCAAATATTGTACAAAAATGACCAACAATGCAACAAAATAAAATTTTTAATTAAAAAAAATCAAAGATTGGCCCTCCCTGGTGGCGCAGCGGGTTAAAGCACTGCACTGAGAAGCTAAAGCCACTTCCACATGAGTTCGATTCCCGCCTGCCCCGGAGGTGACCACATGGCGCGGCAGACCTCTCCTGACCCGCCCGCTGCTCCCCTCAGCAGTGTACTTCGTGGATCTGCCTGTTCTGCTCCCCACTCTGTCTCTGGTGAATCCTCTCGCCGCCCCTGAGCCTCTGGCCTGTACCCCAGTTCTGTATGCACAAATAAATAAATCTTAAAAAAAAAAATCAAAGACATCTTAGGAAACTTTGTGGTATAATGTCTTCATTATGGTGATTTTTTTTTGGAGTGTATTGATAATGTGAAAGTTATCAAATCTCACATTTTAACTAATAGCAGTATACTGTAGACCATGGTCTACATGGTCTACACATCAATAAAAACTGATAAAATTTAATTTAAAAAATATACAATAAGTCCATTTCTTATTGTAAAAATAAACATATGCACTGAAAAAAATAGTGTGTCATTTCAATTATAAATACTTGGTGGCATTTCTAAATACCATCTAGTCATTTCATGGATATTGATTTCTAATAAATTGTACATACTCTCTCTGATTTCAAACTTTTTATATTTAAGGACAAATATAGATTAATTTATGTAAATTAATGCATCCAGATGGCCTGCTCAGACTATAGTCTACCTTAGTAAACATTCCTTGTGCCCTTGAAAGAAATGTGAATTCTGCCATGTTTAGTTTTAGTGTTCTATAAAATGTCAGTAACACTAATTTGGATGATACTAATATTGAAATATTCTAAATCCTTACTGATTTTGTAGTTATTTCTTCTATTAATTACTGGGAGACAAGTGATAATTCTTAATAATTATGATGTGTAAATGTCTCATTGTCTTTAAAGCCCACAGCTCAGTCTCATGAATTTTGAAACTATTTTAGTTGCATACGTACTTAACATTAGTATTAACCCACTGTATTTATGGAATTCTCACTTTATTTCTTGTGACATTTTTTTCTTGAACTACACTTGTCACTTGAACTACACATAACCACAGCACTGTTCTAAGGTTCACACTTGGCATAATATATTACTTACCACCTTTTCATTTTTGAATTATGAGTATTTATAGTGCATCTTTTTAGGTCAGCAAGTAGCTGGTTCTTATTATAGTATCTACCTTTTTATTGGTGTTTTTGTCTATTTCTGATTAATATGATTAGGAATGTTTTGAGTTTATTGTTTGCTATTTACTTGTCTTTGTCCTATTTTTTTCCCAATGCATTGAGGATAATTTTTTTTTTGTATTTGAGTTTATAACTTTTTGGTTTTTTTCTGATATGTTTTATATTGAGGTAACATTGGTTTACAATACTGTATATGTATCATGTGCATGGAATAATGGCCCTCCTACCACAAAGGCATTCACAGTCCCCCAACATATTCCATTAGGTCCTCGCCATAGTTTGCTCTCCACCTTATCCCTCTTCATTGGTGCCCTCAATTCTGTATTCAGATTTCTAGGGTTTGTTATTGGTTTGGTTTGTCTCACCCTTTGCTTCTCCTCACTTCAGATATTAATGGAACTATCTGGTATTTGCTTTTTTAGTTCTGATATAGTTTGCTCAAAATTAGTCCCCCTACAATTCTACTCACATTGATACAAAGGGAAGAAGTTCATCTTTTTTGTTTTTTAGTAGCTGAGTAGCATTCTACTGTGTGCATACCAGATCTTCTTAATCCATTCTTCTGTCCTTGAGCTATTAGGTTGTTTACATAATTTGGTTATTGTAAATAATGTTGTGATGAAGGTAGTGGTGAATATATCCTTCAAATTAATGTTTTTGCACTGTCAAGTAGATAGCTAAGGGTGTAACTGTTGGATTCTCTGGTCTATTTTTCAATTTCTTTCAGGAAGATGCTAAATCATTTACTGATTACATATGATAATGGATGATACCCATGCCTTATTCCCACCTGCAATGTTACCTTTACCATAATTCAATTTATGAATTTGCTTAGGATCTTCCAACAATCATTAATAAACTCCATGGTTCTGCTTGGGCGACCCTTTTAATGGTGAGCTTCTATTCAGGGTTTTTGTTACTTCATTACACCACAGTTATGGCCATTGAAAGTATGGTATTTCTGAATGACAATTTTTGTCTCAGAATCATGGTCATCAAAGGCCACAAAGCAAAAACCTTTCTTCACCACGTTGGTCAGTCATGATTTCAATCACTTCAGTTTTCCCATAATGCTCAAAATAATCTCTTAAGTGATGTTATTCAATGTCTTGTTCACTGCCACCAACAAAAATCTTTTTCACAATTAAGTAGGCACTGGGTCTTTGAGAATATTCTTTTGACACAACCCTCTTAGTCTCACAACTCTTCCACCCACATTGTTTGGCCTTGGATTCATGGCTGCATCCACCTCCTCTACTGTGTCATAAGTGAAAAACCCAAAGCCTCTGGATCACTTTGCGTTTGGATTTCTCATTATCACATAGTGTGCAAGCACTCCTTGTTGCTCAAAATAGCTTCTCAGGCTCTCATCTGCAATTTCAAAGAATAAACCTCCAATGAATATCTTACACAGATGCCCCAGACTCTGACTTAGACATGGTGGCAGTAGGGAGGATACGTTTAAGATGCTTACTCAGTGGCATCCATGGGCAGAAAGGCTGTAGATCTCTTACTAATATTTTGAAAACTTCCATAGTGTTTTCCAAAGATGCTGGACCAGTCTACACTCCCATGAATTACACAAGGTTTCTTTTTCTCCAAATCTTCACAATGCTTGTTGTTTCTAGTCTTTTTGATATGAACCATTCTCTCAGATGTGAAATGGTATCTCATTATGTTATTGATTACAATTTCTTGATAAGTGATGATCATTTTTTTTTCATGTGTATGTTGGTCATCGGTATGTCTTCTTTGTAGATGTGTCCTTTTAGCTCTTGTGTCCATTTTTTTTTTCACTAGGTCATTTGTTTCCTTCTTATTAAATTGTATGTGTTCTTTTTAGATTGTGGCTATTAGCCTCTTGTCAGATGTATGTTGTGGAAATATATTCTGATATTTGATGTGGTGTGTTTTAGTTTTAGCTATAATTTCTTTTAGTGTACAAGAGCTTTTTTATTTGTTTGTTTGATATAGCCTATTTGTTGGTGACTAATAAAAAAGATATCACTGAAGTCAATGTCATGGAATGTTTTACTATGTTCACTATTATGTATTTGATGACTTATGGTATACATTCAAGTTTCAAATCCAATTGAATTAATTTTTAGATATAGTGTCAGAGAGTGGTCTAGTTTCATTCTTTTGCATATGACTGTCCAGTTATCCCAACACCATTTGTTGAAGGGACTCTTCTTTCTCCAATATATCCACTTGCACATAGGTAACTACCCATGTAATTGTAGATATATTTCTAAGCTCTCAATTCTATTCCATTGGCCAGTGTGTCTACTTTTATTCCAGTACCACACTGTTTTGATCACTATATATTTGTAATACACTTTTGGAGTAGGGGGTGGGGTGTGATTCTATTGTTTTACTTTTTTTTTTTCCTGTCTGGATTGGTTTGACTCTTTAAGGTAATTTATGGTTCCATATGCATCTCTGTAACAGCTGTCCTATTTCTTTGAGGAAAGCCTTTGACACTTTGATAAGGACTGCATTGTATCTGTACATTGGTTTGGGTAAGAGAGTTTTTTTGTCAATATTAAATCTTCCAATTCATGCACAGGTAATATATTTTCATTTCATTTGTGCCTATTTGCACTTCTTTTATCAATATCTCATAATTGTTGTTAAATTTGTTAAATTTAATCCTAGGTGTTTAATTAAATTTGTTAAATTTAATCCTAGGTATTTAATTATTATTATTTTTTTAATTATTACAAAATTTATTTTTACATCATTTTGCACATTTTTTGGTATTTAATTATTTTTAATGTAATTTTAAGTAGTTTTTTTTGCATCCCTTTCACTTTTAGCTTATTGCATGCAAGTAGAATGCAACTGATTTTTTGTAAGTTATATTTTATGTGATCTAAGTGTGCCTTTCCCTGCTTTTGTGGGTGGGGTCCCATTTGCTTACAGGATTATTTTTAACCTTCTCTTTGATTCTATGGTTATATTTAGAGCCCATGTGAAAGCATAATTTTCAGTTTTGTTTTTAGATGCGATTAGACACACTGTGCCTTTTGTTAGGTGAAATCAGTCCATTTGTTTTGGTGATTTTTTTTTATATATATAAAAGCGTCTTCTACTGCCATCTCATCTTTAGTTTTCTAGCTCTGTTTACATGTTCATATTTTTATGGATGTTCTTCACTTCAATTTAGACAAGAGATCTTTTTTCAACATGTCTTGCAGGTGATGTCTAGTATTTATTAAGTCTTTTAGTTTCTGTTTGTCTTGGAAGACTCCTGTTCTTTTTTATATGATAAAAAGAATCTGGAGGATAGAGTATTCTTTGCTGGAAGTTTTCATATTGCAGTATTTTGAATATCTCATTCTGTTCTTTTTTGTTTGGTTTCTTCAAATAAGTCAATGTAAAGTTGATGGGAGTAACTTTGTAACTTACCTTCCTTTTCCCCCTAGCCACATTCAATTTTCTTTCTTTACTTTGAAGTCCTGGAAGCTTCATCACTACATGTCAGGTTGTAGGTCTCATTATGTTTAGATAACCAGGTGTTTTTCCAGCTTTATGGAGTTGTATGCTTGGTTCCTTCCCATGTTGGGAAGTTTTCCTATGTTATATCTTTGAATAAGTTCTTTATCCCCTTCTTTTTATCGTCCTTTTCTTGAATAACCATTATCTTTATGCTGCCATTCTTAATGCAATCAGATAAGTTTTGAAATGCTGTTTCTTTTTTTTTCTTTTTCTTCATATTTCTTTCTTCTTCCACATGTATTCTTTTTACATTACTATCTTCAAATTCCCTTATTTGATCATCTATTTCATTTCTTCTACTTCCACAGCTTTCTCCAGAAGTTTTTATTTCCTCAGTTGATCTTTTTACATGCTGCAGCTCCACTATCTTCTCATTTTAAAATTCAGTTTTTGTTTTTATGCTCATTAATTTTATTTCTAACATCATTTATTTGCTTGTTCAGGGACATGAAAAAAAAACTGGAACACAGCTCTGAGTTTTCATGGCAGGCTCTGCCTTAGGTTGAGGTCTCCATGTACCTTTCTCCACTAACCTTTTGTTGAGGGGAGTTCAATCTTTTCAATGAAGAGTCTATATTGGTTTCCAGTACTCATGAGGTGCTCTCCTTTCACTCCAAGCCATGAGACACTCTGAGTTTATTGTCTCTTTGAAGTGAAACAGGGAACCTCCTCTGGTGCCTCCTTGGACCATTTTTCCTTAGTTAAAACTTTTAAAGTTATTTATAGTGATTGACCAAGGGTTACAATATGCATATTTAACTTACCACAATCATTAGAGTTAATTTTTACCACTTCACATGAACATAATAAATTTAAAAAGTATGATTCCATTTATCCTTCTCTATTATTTGTTTTGTTTAAACATACATGATTAGTTTCCTTTAAGCAGTTTTCTTTTTAATAATCAAAATAAAATTTAAAATATCTTCAGTGGTATTAAAAACTGAGACGTTAGTGATCTTCACATGCATAATAGGTCACTGAAACAAGAGACTCTAGTAATCCCTGGAACCTCTCTGGAATCCAATTGATAGAAAATAACGTAATTTAAAATATTTAGCAACCAAGGGTCATGGATGCGGAAATAGACCCCTTATCTACAACAGATATTGTTCTGCAAAGAACTGATGTCACATGCCCAGCAACCGGGCTTATTTTCTTTTTTGTACCACAACATTTATCACACAGTATTTAAAAGCCACAAGGAGGGCCCTCCCTGGTGGCGCAGAAGGTTTAAGCACAGCACAAAGCAGCTTAAGCCACTTCCACAAGAGTTCGATCCCCGCCTGCCCCGGAGGAGATCCACATGGCGCGGCAGACCTCTCCTGACCCGCCCGCTGCTCCGCTCAGCAGTGTACTTCGTCGATCTACCTGTTCTGTACCCCACTCTGTCTCTGGTGAATCCTCTCACCCACCTCATCTCTGGCCTGTGCCCCAGTTCTGTATGAATAAATAAATCTTTTAAAAAAAAAAGCCACAAGGAAACACAATATATTAGAGACATAACATCAACCTTAACAGTCCAGAAGAAATTCACATCGCACAGAAGTGTCAGGTTGCGTGACTTTTAAAGTAGAAATTTCCTGGTAAAATCTTCCATGGTTTGGGTGCTGTGATATATCCAGTTTCCCCAATAAGGTTACTTAACTGTTAGAAACACAATATTTCTGAAGAGAGAGCTCACACAATAAAGAGGTTCTATTGCTTAATACCAGCCTTACCCAAGCAATACTACTTGAAAGTCTACCTTTCTTCTCAGATTCAAGAACAGTATCATTATTCTCCACAGATTCCAGAGTGAATAAACAAGGAATACTGAGCATAGATAATCACCAAGCTGTATAAGCAGCAAAGAAGAAAGTTCAGTATCATCAAAAATAAGGCTTGGCCTAGGACCCTTAGGGAAAAATTCATCATTCTGTCTTGCTGTGTCCTCCACATAAGAAGTGGTAATGACTGTCAAGAGAATAGAGGATAGAGGGAGCTTCCAGAGAAGTTTGGGAAAACACAAAAGGCCAAGACCATATGGCTTTAAAAATGAATTCTACCAGATGTTCAGAAATGATCTAGTGCCTATCCTACACAAACCCTTTCAAAAAAAAAATGACAAAGAAGGAATACTATCAACTATGTTTTATGAAAACAACATTACATTAAACATTACATTACCAAAACCAAACGAAGACAGCACACATACACAAAGAAACTATAGGCCACTCTCTCTAATGAACATTGATGCGAAAATCCTAAATAAAATCCTAGATAATAGAATCCTACAATGCATCAAACGAAAATCCACCATGCCCAAGTGGGGTTTATTCTAGGGGAACAAGGGTGGCTCAACAGATGAAGATCATTTAATATAATCCAACACATCAACAAAAAGAAAAAAACAATATGATCATATCAATAGATGCTGAGAAAACATTTGACAAAATCTAGCATCAATTCATGATAAACATTCTTGAAATTCTCGGGGTAGAAGGAATATGCCTTAGCATAATAAAGGCCATATATGACAAACCAATAGCCAATGTCATTCTCAATGGTGAAAAGCTGAAATCCTTTCCCTCAAGGTCAGGAACAAGACAGGATGTCCACTCTCATCAGTGCTTTTCATGTAATACTGGAAGTCTTAAGCAGGGCAATGAGAAAAGAAAAAGGCTTACAAGGAATTCAAATAGAGAAAGAAGAAGTAAAACTATTACTATTTTTGGATATGATAGTATACATAAGGAGCCCCAAAAACTCCACAGAAAACTTACTAAAATAAACAACCAGTTTAGTAAAGTAGCAGGATATAAAATCAACACACACACACAAAAAAAAAAATCAGTAGACTTGATACAAACAATCTGAAGAAGAAATCAAGAAAACCATTCCCTTTATAATTGAAACAAAAAAAGATCAAATACTTCAGAATAAACCTGAAGTTTATTCAGAATAACAAAAGAGGTGAACGACCTCTACAAAGAAAATTATAAAATATTGTTAAAAGAGGTAGAAGAAGACATAAAGAAATGGAAAAACATCCACTGCTCATGGACTAGAAGAGTTAGAATTATTAAAATGGCCATCCTACCAAAAGAAATTTATAGATCAATGCTATTCTAATAAAAATTTCAACAACATTCTTCAATAGAACAAATATTCATGAAATTCATATGGAGCCACAAGAAACCTCAAATCCAAGGCTCTCCTGAATAAGAAAGAAGGGAACTGAGGCATCACATTCGAGACTTCAAGCTATACCACATTGACATAATAATCAATACTGCATGGTACTGTAACAGGAACAGACATATAGACCAATGGGTTCAAATGAAAAACCCAGATATAAACCCACAGCTTTAAGGACAGCTAATCTTTGACAAAAGAGCAAAGAGTATGCAATGGAATGAAGACAGTGTGTTCAACAAATGGTG
Source organism: Condylura cristata (assembly GCF_000260355.1). Classification (NCBI taxonomy): domain Eukaryota; kingdom Metazoa; phylum Chordata; class Mammalia; order Eulipotyphla; family Talpidae; genus Condylura; species Condylura cristata. The sequence goes on along the minus strand of NW_004567128.1, from coordinate 30,407,619 downwards.
CTGGAAAACTGGGCTGCCACTTGTGGGAAAAAAAAATGAAGCTAGCTTACTATCTCACACCAAACACAAAAACCAACTCAAAATGGACTTAAGAAATAGACATAAAATCTGAAACCATAAAATATATAGAAGAAAATATTGGCTAAACACTACATGACATATACTTTAGTAACATCTTTAAAGGCACATCACCTAAAGCAAGGGTAGTGAAGGAAAGGGTAAACAACTAAGACTACATCAAATGAAGGAGCTTCTGTACAGCAAAAGAGATATTAAACAAAACAAAGAGACACCCACTGATTGGGAAAAATTTTTTTCACACAATACTAATTGTAAAGGCCTGATCACAAAGATCTATAAAGAGCTGATGAAACTCAACAAAATAAAGTGAACAATCCAAAAAAATAATGGACAGAGGAGCTAAGAAGACACTTCTCCAAAGAGGAAATGCAGTTGACCAAAAAGCATATGAAAAAAATGTTCAACATCACTTGTAATCAGGGAAATGTAAATCAAAACCACAATGAGATACCATCTCATACCAGTGAGAATGGCACATATTGAAGAAATTAGCAACAACAAATGTTGATGAGGATGTGGAGAAAAAGGAACTCTTCCTGCACTGCTTGTGGGAATGGAACTAGTCCATCCACTATGGAAAACTGTTTGGAGGTTTTCAAACTGCTAAAAATGGAGCTTCCATATGACCCAGCAATTCCACTCCTAGGTGTTTTTGTACACAAAGGACACAAAAACATTAATTCAAAAGGACACTTGCACCCCTATGCTTATTGCTGCTCTATTTACAATAGGGAAGATGTGTAGTAAACCCAAATGCCCAGAAATAGATGACTGGATCAAGAAGATGTGGTACATATATGCAATGGAATACTACTAAGCAATCAAAAAGACAAATGCCTGCCATTTATGGCAACACGAATGGAGCTGGAAGGGACTTATCTTAGTGAAATAAGCCAGAAAGAAAAAGAAAAATAACGTGTGGCTTCACCCATAGCAAGAGTGTAAAGGATCAGAAAATAAAACTAATTGTAATAAAGTAAAAATGAAAATCAACTAACAGCTATAAACCAGAGATATTCTATTGGGGAGTAGAAGTGAATTGGAACAAAACTGGGGTGGGAAGAGCACACAGGACCATGTTGATGGCATATGGGTGAAGTGGTGATGGGAAGTCCATGGGGATTATAACCGAGATGAAAAAAATGTACAAAATGGAGAAAGATTATTT
>NW_004567128.1:30385626-30406270 GCF_000260355.1 Condylura cristata | reverse complement strand
ATATATATATATATAAGTCACATGACAATGAGCCTTACATTTATCTTGTAGATATTATAACAAGTGTGTTTTTATAAAGTGCATGCTAGTATCAACCATAGGAAACAGACAAGATTGGTAGATGCCTTGTCTATTGTGTAGTGAAGAGCTTAAACTGTTGCTATAATCACTATTAGGTGTATGTCTTGGAAGTATTTGGGGATGAATAATCCATGTCCTGGTTTTCTGTGACACTGTACGCTATCCAATCCTTTCTCTTAGCAAAATACTCACATTGTTATTTTTAATTCATTATATAAAAATAAAAATACTAAATAGGAAACTGATAGACAAGGACTATGAAAATGTTAGTTTTCTGGTACATGTAAATATTATCAACTATGACAATAAAACACGAGGGTCATCTTGGTGCAAAGATGTATGACTGTGGCATGTTTCTTAACTTATATGTCACATTATATAATTCACTAAGAATCTGTGTTGTTAGCACAAGATAATAAGGAATATTTTAATGAAAAAATAGCTCCCGTTCTGAAACCACTATCCTCCATTGCCCTTACCTGAGCATGCATTAGGGAGTAATTCTTTTTTTTTTTTTCAAAGATTTATTTATTTATTCATACAGAACTGGGGTACAGGCCAGAGATGAGGAGGGTGAGAGGATTCACCAGAGACAGAGTGGGAAGCAGAACAGGCAGATCAAGGAAATATACTGCTCAGGGGAGCAGCGGGCGGGTCAGGAGAGGTCTGCCTCACCATGTGGATCTCCTCTGGGGCAGGCGGGGATCGAACTCATGCAGAAGTGGCTTAAGCTTCTTTGTGTTGTGCTTTAACCCGCTTCGCCACCAGGGAGGGCCCAGGGAGTAATTCTTACATGAGCATTCCACTAGAGCTCAAGTTGAGTGATGGGACCATGTGATATGGCATTGATGTCACCAGTGGATTTATTTTAGGATAGTAGAGGAATGCAACTTCACTAGAGTATATGGGAACAGAGAAGTTGATTTCTGGCAATGGAGAAAGTGTTGTGCAACAGTCCATTTAGGATGGATTATAGGGATGATAGAGCTGACCCCAGCTGTCCATGTGGAGGCATATTTGGCAACTGATGACAAAGGAAATTTATCCAAACCCATTTTGAGTATTCTTATATTAATAGTTGATATGAACCTCTAAGTGTGAGTTCTTTTGCCATATATATAGATATGGAAATTTTAATATAATTTAAAATTAAAATATACCTTTTAGTGATAGCTGAAAGGCATTTTTCAATATGTGTTATCTATTTCAAAGTAATTGTAAATGTTAAGAACATAAAATAACATATACAAGTATAGACTATAATTAGATATATGGAAGAAGTTTAATTAATATGTGGAAGAGTTACTTAAGATAAACTAAAGTGTTCATTTCAATTTAACTGTAACTAAAATAATTGAGGAACAGTAGAATCCAGTAGATCAGCCTGGTATCTGCATGCAAGTTTGGATAATCTAAATGTCAGTGTCAAACCGCTAAGGGATAAATAATGAATAAATGAGACAGATTAAAGACACAGCCTCCATCAACCAGTCCTCCATTGAGGTAATCAGTAGATTTATTTTTGTGTCAATATGAATGCTAGCATAGCATCCTGATATAAACCCACAAAATGAAAACAGGTGCCAAAACAGCCCAAATGAGATAGATTTCCTCAAGGAATGAGTAGGTAAGAAGCAGAAAGCAGAACAGGGAGGGAACAATTGACTCCAAAAATTGTTGAAATGATTAAAATCTGCAGAAACTTATTTTATTTTTTAATAATGGGTATCTATGAAGCATACTTATAAACGCCAGCCCTGACCTCTGAATGAAAACATGACAACACCTGAGAACATATTCACTTGAATAGGTACATGTGATATTTCAGTTGAATATGAAAGACCCAAACAAGCAAAAGCACCTCTGATTAAAAAGGAACAAGAATGTAGTCATCAGATCCTCCAAATTCAGCTACAGTATAAAGTGATACCAATTAAAACAGCAGGTTTTGAAATAGAAGACATGCCCAGAAATAAAATTACACATATATGAACACCTAATTTATGGTAAAAAAAATTCAAGAGTTTAAAATGGAGACGTACCCTCAATAAATGTTGTTGGGAAAACTGAACAGCCACCTAGAAAATAAATAAAATTAGCCTATCACATAACTCCATAAGTAAATATCAATTTAAAATAGAATAAAGATGGATGAAATAACTGAAACAATAAAATATACAGAAGAAAATATAGGTGGTAGAGTCCTTGACATCAGTTTTAAAGATATATTTAAAAGAAATATTGTAGTAGGCCCTCACTGGTGGCACAGTGGGTTAAAGCGCAGCACTGCAAATGAGCCATGGCCTCTTCAATGTGAGTTCAATCCCCGGCCCCAGAGGTGATCCATGTGGTGCAACAGACCTCTCCTCTCTTGCACGCTACTCCCCTCAGCAGTGTACTTTGTCAGTCTGCCTGTTCTGCTCCCCACTCTGTCTCTAATGAATCCTCTCATCAACTCTGGCCTGTACTCCAGTTCTGTATGAATAAATAATAAATCTTTTTCAAAAAAGAAGAAATATTGTAATAAATTAAAGGGACATCAAACCGAATAACTTCTGTATAGTGAAATAAATTTATATAAAAATAAAAGGACATTCTACAGAGTTGGAGAAGATATTTATACTTCATATGACCAAAAAGGGCTTAATATCCAAAATATAAAAAGAACCCATAAAATTGAACAATAAAAAAACAAACAATACAATTAAAAATGGACAGATTATTTGAATAGACACCTCTCCAAAGACACCCAGATGGCAAATAGGCATAGATGAAATGGTAGTCATCATCTCTTATTATCAGAAAAATGGAAATCAAAATAATGAGATATGATCTCACACTTGCAAGAATGGTTATTATCCAAAAGACAAGAAACAATGTTAATGAGGATGTGGAATAAAGTGAACCCTTATATATCATCATTTGGAGAGTAAATTGGTATAACCCTAGGGAAATTTCTCAAAAGATAAAAATAAAAATTCCATACAATTCAGCCGTTGTTCTTCTGGATATTTATCTGAAAAATATAAAACATATTTATTGTAGCATTGTTAACAATAACCAAAATCTGAAAACCACTGAAATTTCCATTGATAAGTAAATAAAATGTGGTATATATACACAATCAAATACTATTCAACTATAAAAGAAGATAAAATTCTATCATTTGCAACAAAATGGAAGGACCAGGATGTATTGTGTTACTTGCAATATGCTAAATGTAGAAAAACAGAAAAACATATGATTTCACTCATGTGGTATATATAAAAAATAAACAAAATGATAAACTGAATGAAACAAACATAAACTTTTATATTAAAAGACCAATTAGTGATTACCAGAAGGGAGTAAGAAAGAGGAGGGTAGGTCAGTCAGCCACAAAGGGTCAACAGCATGGTGAAGGACAGAATTGAAATTTTGATAGTGACATTAATATTCCATATACATATGTTAATTTTCAGTGATCCACACATAAGGCTTATACATGTTATAATGTTACTTCTCTAATGATAAAGACAAACAGACTGAGACCCAATATATATTATATACAGGAAATTAATTTATATATAAATACATATGTAGAAAGTGATATACAATGTTAACATAAATAAAAAAGAGCCTCAAAAAATTGTGAGGAAAACTAACATAAATGGAAGGAGAGATATAGAAATCTAAAGTTATAATAGAAGACTTCAATGTCACACACTCACCAATTCATATAGTTATGAGACAAACTATCTGCAATGACATAGAACTTAAGAATACAATCAGCAGATAAAATCAATATACAGGGAAGCATCCATTTAATAACAGAAAACACATTTTTTCAAGTATCATTAAGCAGAGGGTCCCATAACTGGGAGACAAAACTCAACAACTTTAAAGAATTAACATCTGATCATAAAGAAATTAAATCAAGAAACAAAGACAACAACAAAGTGTACAAATACTTAAAAATGAAAATCCAGGATCAAAAAAACTTCAGAGGAAAATGTTAAAAATACATCAAACTGAAAGAAAATAAAAACAACATATCAATACATGTGTGATACAAACTAAACCAGTGATGAGAGGAACATTTATAGCATTAAATCTTCACATCTTTGTAAAAAGTAAAGATCTAAATCATGATTTAACTTTCTACTTCAAGAAATTAGAAAAAGAACAAAGTTAACACAAAACAAGTAGAAGGAAGTAAATAATAAAGACGGAAATAGAAAATAATAATATTGTAAAAGAAAAATTATACAGAAAATCAACACAACAAAAAGCTGGTTCTAGTGAGACATTATAACTGTGCCAGGAAAGATGCAAGAATGGCTAGAGGCCTTGCAACATCTCCTGAGACCCAACCAGCACTTGACCAGACCTGCAGTTGCCACATAACTTACCACAACACCCTGACAGTGCCAATTTAGACCAGTGATACATCAGATCCATACTAGGGAAGGTGCCAGAGAGACCATAGGCCTCATGACTTCATGTGAAACAGTACCAGCACTTGCCCACACTAACCAAAGGCTTAATGAACATCCACAAGATTTCACCACATGTCCAGATCGGTGAGATGCTGAACCTATGCCAGGGAACATGCCAGAATGTTCAGAAATGTGTCATGAGACACAGTCAGTGCCTGCCCAGACTGGCAGAAGCTTTGTGAACTTCCATGAGACCATAGCCAGCTGTTCACTCAAACAGGTGAGACCTTTTTAAATATATATATGTTTACATTGGTCTTCATTCTTATACAGTGTATGCTTTATCATCTTCTGTATGGTCCTCAAGACATTACCTCCACCAATTCACCCATGTAACATCACTCTATTCCCTTGTCGTCTTCCCACTCCTGCTTTGATCCAATTTTCCCCTTATACCACAAAGAATGTCTCTGGTTTATAGTTGTCTGTTGATTTTGATTTTTACATTGTTATAATTACTCCCCCCATGCCTTATTTGAGTCCCCTACATTCCTCTTATAAGTGAAACCGTCTGGTATCTTTCTTCTTCTTTCTGGCTTATTTCACTGAGCATGATCCCTTCCAGCTCCATACACATTGCTGCAAATGGTGTGAGGGTTTTTTTTATTGCTGAGTAATATTCCATTTTTTAGATATATCAGGTGAGACTCTTGACCAGTGAGGTGGGAGAAGCCATGCCTAGCGGAAGCCCACATAAAGCATTAATTTCCCAAAATTCTAGTGGAGTGAGGAAAAATGCAGCAAATAATAGTATGAATCCTCAAGTAAATAGCACAACTCAAAGAGAGAGAGAGAGAGCAAATCTCCAGAAGTCAAATTCAAGAACTTGAAAGCTATGTTCTCCCTACTAGATAAAGAATTTAGGATTGCAATGATAAGGAAATTCAATAAAATGGAAGAAAACGCAGAAAAATGATTAACTGTCCTTAGAAATAACACCAATATGCTGAAGACAGAAAATGAAGCTCCAAATAACATAAAAAATGTATTTTAAATTTTCAAAAGTATAGGAGATGAAAATTTCAAAAGAAAGTCACAGAAGGAGAATATGTCAAGTGGAAAAATCAATTGGTAGTATTGAAGATAGAAAGCTACAAAGAATCTGGGTAGAGAAGGGGAGAAATGAATTGAAAATAAATGAAGAAACACTCAAAGAAGTATCTGACTTCATGAGTAAAGGCAGCAAACAATAATGGGAATACCAAAGGTGAAAGAGAGAAGGGAGCAGAAAAATGTATTTAAAGAACTAACAGAGGAAAATTTCTCAAACTTAGAGTAGAGGGGGAAATGTTATAAATCCTGGAAGATAAAAGAACCCAACACAAAGAGTCATGAAACTTCCAAGAGTTCAGGACATAGAAAAAATGAAAGGGCAAGGGTGAAGAAGTAGATAACTATAAAGAACCCTGATCAGGCTATCATCAGACTTCTGTGAGGAAAATATACGAGCAGGGAGAGAATGGAACAATGTGTGCCAAATACTTGAAGATAAAAACTGTCAATCAAGAATATTCGATCTTGCAAGACTCTCCCTCAGATATGCGGGAAGAAAAAAGGGCTTTTCATATACAAAGAAACTCAAGGAGTTTGTTGATACTACACCACCACCTTTCCAAGAAAAATGGAAAGGAGCCTAAAGGTCAAAACTGACAAGAGGAGCATACACAAATAACTTAATAAGGAAATAGATGGACCTACAAAGATTCCAGAATAAAATTCCAGCAATAGCCAATTGCATGTCACTGATAATGGCAAATATAAATGAACTAAATTCAAAAATTAAAAGACACAGAGCATCTAATTTCATCAGGAAACAAAATCCAAAATTCTGCTGTCTCTTGGAGACAAACCTAAACTCCAAAGACAAACACAGGTTGAAAGTAAAGGGTTGAAAAAGCCTTACAAGTGAATGGGACTTTAAAGAGGATAGGCCATATTTAGATCAGCCATATTTATACTAGACAAAACAGATTTTTAATTAAATAAAATAACAAGAGTCAGAGGGCACACTACATAATGATCAAGGAATTTTATCAAGAAGATATAACACTAACCAAAGTTTATGCACCAAATGAAGAAGTACCAAAATACATTAGACAACAACTATAACTCTGAAAACAAACAATGGAAAAAACACATTTATGGTAGTAGACTTCGACACTCCACTCTCACCAATGGGCAGATCAACTGTACAGAAAACAAACAGGGACAAAATTGCCTTAAAGAGAGAATTAGAACTCAAGGAACTTTTATATCATGGATATTTAAAAGGGCATTGCATCCCCTAAAATCAAAAAGTGCACATGGGACATTCTCTAAAATAGATCACATTCTGATACACAAAACAAATTCAGGAAAATTGAATTCATGTGTAGTATATGTTTAGAACACAAAGATATCAAACTAGAAATTTATGATTAAAAGAAGGGAAATCCTGTAATGCAAGCAGAATTAAAAACACACCACTGAAAGACCATTGAATTAATGAAGATATCAAATAAAATCAAATATGCCCAATACAAATGGGGAAAAGCGCACAAATATTCAAAACTTATGGGCTGAAGCAAAAGCAGTATCAAGAGAGAATATATATACAAACAGAAGATACAGATATATTATAGATACAGATATATGCCAATACAGGTCTAATGAAGGTATAAGATCTCAAAGAACTCTCTCAGCTGAAGGAGTTAGAAAAAGAACAATGAAATCCAAAGCTAGTAGAACACAAATAATAAAAATCGAAGTAGAAATAAATGAAATAGAAATTTAAAAGACAGTCCAATAGATAAATGAAAACAAATGTTGATTCTCTGAAAAAAATAAACAAAATAGACAAACCTTTAGCAATGCTCACTAAGAAAATTAAGAAGTCTCAAATAAATAGGAGGAAAAAATGAAAGAGAAATCAAAACAGATGCTGTAGAAATCCGGAGGATAAGTAGAGCCCACTATAATAATCTATATGCTAACCAATTCAATAACCTAGAGGACATGGGCAAATTCTTAGAATTGTACTGTCATCCAATACTGGATAAAGAAGAAATAAACACCTTGAAAAAAAAAAAAATAAAGCGAGGAAATTAAAAGTAATCAAAACTTTCCCCCAAAACAAGAATCCAGGACGAGATGGCTTCATAAGTGAATTCTACCAAACCTTCAAAGGTAAATGATACCTATCTTGCTCAAACTCTTCCAAAAGTTTCCTTGAAAAAGAATGAATACTTCCAAATACTTGTTATGAGGCCAACATTACTCTAATACCAAAACCAAAAGACAATAAAAAGAAAATTACAGATCAAATATCCCTAAGGAACACAGGTGCAAAACTCCTGAATAAAATCCTGACAAACTGAATCCAGCAATACATGAAAAGTATCAAACACCATGACCAAGTGGGATTCCTACCAGGAACACAAGGATGGTTCAAAATCAGAAAATCAATCAGTGCAATTTATCACAACAAAAAGAAAGCTAAAAACCATCATATTGATCATATCAATAGATGCTGAAAAAGCATTTGTAAGATGCAACATCCATTTATGATGAAAAACGGTGGATAAGAAGAACATACCTTAACATAATAAAAGCTATCTGCAACAAATCCACAGTTAATATCACTCTCAATGGTGAAAAACTGAGTTTTTTTAAGATCTGGCACAAGACAAGGATGTCCACTCTCACAACTATTGTTCCAGTTAGAATATATTAGATAGGAAAAAGATGTAAAAGAAACACAAAGTTTGAAAGAAGTAAAAGTATAATTACTAGCAGATGACATGCATATCTATAAATATATAGAACTTTCAAGATTCCATGGGAAAACTAATTGAAACAATCAGTTTATTAAAGTTGCAGGGCATACAATCAATACATCAAAATCAGTTTTCTTTCTATATACAAATAATGAGATAGAAGAGATAGAAATTAAGAAAGTGATTTACATTTACAACTACACCCCCAAAAATTAATTCCCAGGTATAAACCTGGCAAAGCTGGTAAAAATTCTCTACAAAAAAAAAAAAAAAAATTCTCTACAAACTAAAATGTTCAAAAACATTGAAGAAGATGCAAAAAATGAAAAATAGTTCCTGCTCATGTTGGAAGAATCATAGGATGGTCAAAATGGCCATCCCACCCAAAGGAATATACAGATTCAATGCAATCCAAGTAAAAATATCAATGGCACTTTTTTAAATAACTAGAGCAAACAGTGCTAAAATTATATGGAATCACAAAAGACCCTGAATAGCAAAAGCAATAGGAATAGGAAGAGAATGAAGGTTTCACACTTCCAGACCTTGTTATATTATAAAGTCACAATAATTATGATGGCCTGGTATGAGAACAAAAATGGACACACAGAACAATGGAATAGAATCGACAGCACAGAAATAAACTCACATCTATATAGATAGGTAATCTATGACTAAGGTGCCAGAAATGAACCCTGGAAGAAGGGTAACCCTGAATAAATAGTCTTGGCGAAGTGGACTGCTGCGCACAGAGAATGAACTAGACTGCTTTAACACACCATGCACAGAAATCATTTCAAGTGAATACGACTTGGATTAAAACCTGAAGTCATGTAAACCATGGGAAATACATAGGCTAAACATTTCATGACATTAAGCTTTAGTGCTGCCTTTGGGGATTCATTGCCAACCACAAGGAAAGCAAGAGGACTTAAATAATTGGGAGCGCATCAAACTAAATAGCTTCTGCACAGTGGGAGAACAAAGAGGGAATGACATAGGGACTGTGATGTGGGCCAGGGGTGACGTGGTAGTGGGCGCACTATAGTAATACTACACGATGGGGGTACACAGATATTACCGAAGTTAATAATAAATAAAAACAAACTATTTTTTAAAGCTGGTTCTTTGAATATATCAATAAAATTGATGAGACTTTATCAAAACTGACAATGACATAAAGAGAGAAAATATAAACTACCAATATTAGGAATGAAAGAAGGCACTGCATTGCAGATTCTGCAAACATTAAGGAGATTACGTGGAGTGTGACTCAGAACCTACTCATAAAATCCACAACTTAGAAGAAATGGACCAATTCCTCAAAAACTATAAAATAGCAAAATGTAAGCAAGATCCATAACTATTAAAAATCAGTTGTGATATAAAAGATCTTGAAAAGGGAACCTACAAACCCAGAGGGCTTCACATGAAAATATAACCAAATATTTAAACAATACTGATTTTATACAATTGTTTACAGATAATAGAATGGAAAAAACTTCCAGACTAATTTTGTAAAGCCAGTGTTACCTGGTCTTACTTAAGCATGTGCGTGTGTGTGCATACATATACATGTACATATGTATATGTGTGTATACATGCAAATATAGTGTTCTGTGTGTATATGTATTTGTATGTATGTGTGTGTGTATATATATAAACTTGGGAGATAATAGTTCCTGAAAGAGGCCATTAAGTTTGAACACAAGTTTTTCAGAAACATGGGCTTGATGCCATTGGATATGAATTGTATGCTAGTGCTCAATGTTTTTCAATTTATTGTGCATAAAAATGTTGAACTTGGATAGTAGAATATTGTACATACTTTCACACCATTCTGTATGCTCTGAATTACCCCCTGGTCACTGTTATTATATATTTAGACTAGTATTAAGTCACTCCCATCTGTTTTTATTTTGGGATCCACCTCAAGTGGCATAAATTTATTATTTATTTAATTTAAAAATCGTTATACTTTGAAATCCATTTTCCCCTTGGTGCTATGAATTTTATCACCAGCACTCATTTATGTAAACGCCACCACAGTCAGGATAGGGAACAATCCATCAATCCCAGAACTTCCTCGTGCTGTCTCTTTATAGCAGGGTTTCTCAACCTTGACGCTATTGATTGATATATTGGGCTAGATAATTCTGTTGTTGAGGCTCTTCTACACATTGTGAGATGCTTAAAAGCACTGCTAGCCTCTGCCCATAAGGTGACAGCAGCAGTCCCCTCCAGTTGTAACAACCAAAATTGTGTAGTCATTGCCAATGTTCCCTTGAGAGGAGATGAACGCTCTCCCCAGTTAGGAACCACTACTATATAGCCACACCTGCTGCCAAGCATTCGTATCAGCAGTGTGTGAGGTTTCTGGTTGCTCCGTATTCTCTTTGCTTTGTGTCTCTATGTTCCTCATATGAATGAAACCATCCAGTATTCATCTTTCTCTTTCTGGTTTATTGAATTTCGCATAACCCCTCCAGTTCCATCCACCCATGAATGACAGCATTAGATCTTTTTTATAGGTTGTGTGTGTGTAACTATTGCAGAGTTGGAAGTTACTGCAGAGTGATTTTCATAATGTATGTGCAGCACATTAAAATAGCATTGTTGTCACCCAGAACAGATCATGAAGTCAAACAGAAAACAACTATTTTTTTGTTGTTCTCAGTATTATTATCTGAAAGGAAGAAAAAATTTTTGGGTATTTAGAGAGAGTGTGTGTGTGTGAATGTGTGTATATGCATGTGTTATATATGTGTGTGTGTGCATATGGTGTGTAAGAGTGAGGGTATTTATGTGTGTATATGTGTATATACATGTGTGTGAGTTCATGTGTGTATATTGTGGATGTACTGTATGTATATATGTAGGAGAGTATGTGTGCATTGTGTGTATATGCCTGCATGTTTTATGTATGTATGATTGTTAATGTGTGAGTGTGTGTATGTGTGTGTCTTGCTGTGCAGACTGAATGTGAAGATCAAATAAATTACTAAAGAGGAAGACTGATGTTATCCATATCAATATTTCTTCTAGGATTATAACAGTAATTTAAAAAGAAGTAAAGAAATATGAGAAAGAGACCAGCAGTTTTGAATACTTAGGATGTGGGACTGTCTTACAGGTACTCTGTATAAATTGACTCCTTAATACTTTATAGATATCTATGTTCATATTCATCTCCATCACCAAATCAGTAGCATGAGGTTTAAAGAATTATGCAAAATAACACAATTAATGAATTAGAGAGTTGGGATTTGAACTTACATTTGAGTAATAATGAAGAAATTATCACTATACTCAACCAGATGCTTCCAATATAATGTGTAGAATTTATCCAGTTTATTTTTTTCAACAAAAATCCATAAAAAGTTTGAGAAATTCCCTTCAGCTTGCTATTGCTATTGATTAATTGAAAGGAGTTTTTCCTGCACAAAACCTTTTATTTCCCAATCACTCTGTGAGCTTGTAGTTATTTTGAAATACAAATAATCTATAGAAACTCAATTAACACCTTTTAATTTATGCCACAAAACCATATACCACAATTTTTCTCTCTCTAGGAAATGATCCTAAAATGTTACTTGGTCAACTATGGAAAGCTATGTGGAGATTCCACAAACTATTAAAAATGGAGCTACAATATGACCCAGGAATTCCACTCCTAAGAATCTACCCAAAGAACACAAAAGCATTAATTCAAAAGGAAACCTGCAACTCTGTTTATTGCAGCATTATTTACAATAGGTAAAATCTGGAAACAATCCAAATCCCCAAAAATAGATGACTGGATCAAGAGGATGTGGTTTATATTCACGATGGAATACTATTCTTCAATGAAAAAGATAAACACGTGTCATTCACAGCGGCATGGATGGAAATGGAAGGGATTATGCTCAGTAAAATAAGTCAGAAGGAAAAGGAAAATATTAGATGGTTTCACTTATATAAGGAATATAGGCGAGCCAAATAAGGGATCAGGGGGGAAATAATAAAATAAATAATAAACAAAATTAACAGGCAACTATAAATCAGAGACATTCTATGCAGGAAGGAGAGGGTCAAAATAAGGGTGGGAAGAGCACAAGAAACTATGCAGATGGTACAAGGGTAACTTGGTGGTAGGAATTTTATAGGGACTACACCTGAGAGAAGAGAGCAAACATTGTGACAAAGTGGGCAATAATGTAAAATATATAAAAATAATTTTTAAAAGCATATGTAAATGACCATATAAAAATGATCACTACGAAGAAAAGACAATAGGACTGAAAAATGCTTAAGATAGTGTTAAATGAAATAAAGCAAAACCAAAATTATGTCTAGGCTATATTTACTACTTGTAAGTATTACATATGCATATGGATAAAAAGTGAAAGGTAAAACAAAAAGGAAAATAATTTACTATATTTGAAGATGGAATTATTGGCTTCAGTGAATGTGATATGTTTATACAATAAATATTTTTAAATGTAAAGAAACTGTTAATTCAGTCAACTTTACCCTTTATATTTTTCAAAGCTCTCTTTGGGAAATACATTAGTGCTGTATCTAATTGTACAATATTCCACTGAGAACAACAATAAAGGAATATCACCTAGCCCTGAAGTGTTAACATTTTTCTTTTCAAGTTTTATTTTGCTTGCAATTCCTCTTCAATCACCCTTCTTCTCTTTCACATCTATATTTTTATGCCCCCTGTAGGGAGAAATAAAGATGAGCCATCAGGGAATAGAACATTTCTGTTTTAGAAATTCCTCAAAACATATAAATCAGAAGATTCTTCTTTAATTTTTTTTTTGTTTGTTTGAACATGTGGTTTTATCTTTTGGGGCCGCTCACTGATGAAGTCACTTGCCTCGTGGGGATATATAAGCTGCACCTTTTTTTAAAGAGCAGCGAATATAGAAGTGTACATCCACCCACACACTTAGCCACTGCCCAGAACTGTGCAACGTCTATTTTGCGATCCAACATCAAGGACATGATATACTTGCACCCATGTCTATGCATTCTCTTTTCATAATGAATGGACAGGTACTGTTTCTATGGTTTTAATCCCTTTCCCTTCTGTCGGCTCAAAGATTGCTCCTGAAATTTGGTCTGTCTTTGACGTCATTGTTTTTATTTTTTAAATTTTGTCTATGAATGTAATTCTACAAACAATACAGGCTTGTAAATAGATGGTCACTTTTCAATTATCCACATTATTTTTAAAAATTAATTCCAGTAAGCTTTGTTTGAGTCCTTTACCCCAGCCCCCACCATACCTTTCCATCCTCCCATCCTTCTATAACCTCAGAACTCTCAGGGTGTTTGTTTATATCCAGTAGTTTTTAACAGTGTTTTACATTGTTGAATTGTCCACTAAATGAATATCAAATTGATTTTAGTGTCCTTACTTGTGGCATATGATTTTTTCAAATTCCCTCCCTGTTGTTGAAAATGGCTACATTTCATCTTTTCTTGTGGCTGTGTAATGTTCCATGGTATGGATGTACCCCGTATTTTTACCTATTTGCCAATTGAAGGAGATTTAGGCTGCTTCCATGTCCTAGCTATTGTAAATAATACTGCGTGAAAATGTTTCACAACAAGGATTTTTTGTTGATGGCTTCATGTTCTGTGGATAAATAGTGGAATTGCCAGGTGACAATATTTCTAGTTTTTATTTTTTAAGTAAATTCAGATTGTGTCCCATATAATTTCACAAGTTCACATCCTACCAACAGTCTACTAGGGTTCCTTTCTCTCCATATCCTCTTCAGCATGTGTTATTGGGGGTATTTTTTTTAAAGATTTATTTACTTATGCATACAGAACCAGGGTACAGGCTAGAGGCTCAGGGGTGGTGAGAGGCTTCACCAGAGACAGAGTGGGGAACAAAACAGGCAGATTAAGGAAGTACACTGCTGAGGGGAGCAGCGGGTGGGTCAGGAGAGGTCTGCCTCGCCATGTGGTCACCTCCGGGGCAGGCAGGAATCGAACTCATGTGGAAGCAGCTTTAGATTCTCAGTGCTGTGCTTTAACCCGCTGTGCCACCAGGGAGGGCTAGGGGGTATTTTCTGATACAAGCCATTCTCAGGGGTGTGAAGTGAAATCTCATAGTAGTTTTAATCTGCATTTCTTGTAAGAGTGATGATGAACATTCTTTCAAATATATTCTGGCTTTCTGATTGTCCTCCTTAGTAAATTGTCTGTTCATATCCGCTGCCATATATCAATTGGGTTATTTGGTTTTTATTGTATCAAATAGTGTGGGTTTTTTATATATCTTGAATATTAATCCCCATCAGTCATATATTGTGTAAATAATTTTCCCCCATTCACTAAGGTGTCTATTTAATCACTTTGTAATGTATTTTTGGTGTATATAGATGTTAAAACATCCTCCCCATTGTATATTTGTTTTTTGATTCCCTTCCCATAGGGGTTGAGTCACCAAAAATGTCTTTATTGTTGATATAATATATGACATCTTCTTAATTTACTCCACTGTCTATGGGTACATAGTTTGTTTCCATAAGTTGGTTATTGCCAATAATAGTTTGAAAAAACTCTACATTCACGGGAAGTTGCAAAAATAGAACAGTCAAGTATTGCATTACCTTCAACCTAATTTCCCCCAGTGACAACATGTTACACAGCTATGGTATAGTGTCAAAACCAGAAACAATTGGATATAGTCATTCTCTCACATGTATAGATATAGATTTCTATAACTACCATGGCAATCAATATACAAAATTATGCTATCATAGAGATCTCCATCATGCATTATACAAGAGATATGATTTCCTTGCATCCTTGACATTTTAATAGGTGTGTAGTGGTGTCTCATCATGTTTTGAGTTACATTTGTCCTATGACTAATGATGTTGCACATCTTTCATGATCTTATTTGTCCTAAGTGTACACTATTTTTGTTGTTGAATTGTCTGTTCAAGTCTCTTGCCCATTTTTAAAAGGTTATTTGAACTCATTGAATCTTTGAGCACTTTAAATATGTATTCTGGATACAAGCCCTTTGTTAAAAGTACATGATTTGTATAATTTCTCTCAGTCTGTTTGTCTTTTAATTCTCTTAGGAGTGTCTCTTATGAAGCAATGGGGTTTTAATTTTAATGCTTTCCAATTTATTAAGTTTTCGTTTATAATTGTTGTTTTTTTCTGTTATACCTAAGGGCTCTTTACTTGATCCATGCAGCAAATAATTTATCATCTACCTTCTACAGTTTTTATTTTATTTTTATGTTTAGATTAATGATCTATTTTCAGTTCAATATTGTACTAAGATGATTAGTTTAGCGCAAGGTTCAGATTTTT
Source organism: Condylura cristata (assembly GCF_000260355.1). Taxonomy (NCBI): domain Eukaryota; kingdom Metazoa; phylum Chordata; class Mammalia; order Eulipotyphla; family Talpidae; genus Condylura; species Condylura cristata. Next base: position 30,390,621 of record NW_004567128.1, on the reverse strand, counting down.
AAAATTTGTTTATATATACGTTACATTATTGTTCATTTTTGTACAATATTTTCTCAGGTGTAGTCCCCATAGATTTTCTACCACCAATTCACCCATGCACCATCAACATGGCCCCTTGTGCTCTTCCCACACTTGTTTTGATACCTCTCCCCTACTTCCCTGCAGAATGTCTCTTTGTTTTGTTTTTCTCTGATTCCTTATTTTGTTTCCCTATATTCCTCCTATAGATGAAACCATCCAATATTTTCTTTTTCCTTCTATTTCACTGAGCATAAGCCCTTCAATCACCATCCATGTTGCTGTGAATGTCATAAATTTATCTTTTTGGATTGCCACATAGTATTCCAATATGTATATAAACCACATCTTCTTGATCCAGTCATCAATTTGGGTGCATTTGAGTTGTTTCCATATCTTCTTGATCCAGTCATCAATTTTGGGGCATTTGGGTTGTTTCCAAATCTTACCTATTATAAATACTGCTGCAATAAACACAGGGGTGCAGGTATCCTTTTGAATTAATGTTTTGTATCTTTTGTGTAGATTCCTAGGAGTGGAATTGCCAGCTCATAAAATAGCACCATTTTTCCTTGTTTAAGTGTTCTCCACACAGCTTTCCATAGCGACTGGACCACTTTGCATTACCACCAGCAGTGTAAGAGAGTTCCTTTTTCTCCATATCCTCACCAGCGTTTATTGTTGCCAGTTTTTTAATTTGAACCATTCTCACTAGTTTGAAGTGGCATCTCATTGTGGTTTTGATTTGCATTTCCCTAGTTATAAGTAATGTTGAACATTTTTTTCATATGCCTTTTGGCCATTTGTATATCCTCTTTGGAGAACAGTCTTTTCAGCTCTTCTGCCCAATTTTTTGACTGATCTTTGCTTTGTTTTGGTGTATCTCTTCAGCTCTTTGTAAATTTTTGAAATTGGTCCTTTATCAGTTGTATGGAGTGCAAATATTTTCTCCCAATCAATAGGGTATCTGTTTTGGTTATTGTTTCTTTTGCAAGACAGAAGCTTCTTAGTTTGATTTAGTCCCAACTGTTTATCTTTTCCTTCATTTTCTTTGCTTCTGGAAATGAGTCCTCAAATATGTTTCTGAGTTGTATCTCTTGAAGTGTTTTATTTTTTAAGATTTACTTATTTATGCATACAGAACTAGGGTACAGGCCAGAGGTGAAGGGGCCATGAGAGGATTCACCAGAGACAGAGTGGAGAGCAGAATTGGCCTATTGACGAAGTACACTGCTGAGGGGAGCAGCGGGTGGGTCAGGAGAGGTCTGCCACACCATGTGGATCACCTCCGGGGAGGTCGGGGATCGAACTCATGCTGAAGTGGCTTTAGCTTCTCAGTGCTGTGCTTTAACCTGCTGCACCACCAGGGAGGGCCCTCTTGAACATTTTGCCTATGTTTTCCTTTATATATTTTATGGTTTCAGGTCTTATATCCAAGTCATTTATCAATTTTGGGTGAGTTTTTGTATATAGTGTATAGTAGTGGTCTAGTTTCAGTCTTTTTCATGTGATGGTCCAGTTTTCCCAGTTTTATTGTCCTTACTCTATTGCATATTCTTTGGTGCTTTGTCATAGATTGTTGCTCATATATCTATTACCTTGTCTTTTTGATCCACTCATCTATTTTTGAGCACTTAGGTTGTTTCTATGACTTTTCTATTGTAGGTAACGCTGCAGTAAATATGGGAGTACAAGCTTCTTTTTCAATTATTGTAATTTCAAATTTTTTTTTGTTTAGACAGTAAGAATGGAAATACTGCCTTGTATGGCAGATCCATTTTTAATTATTTGAGAAACCTCCATAATGTTTTCCACAATGTCTTGACCAATCTACACTCCCACCAGCAGTGTGGAAGTACTCCCTTTTCTCCACATCCTCACAAGCATTTGTTTCTGGTCTTCTCTATGTGGGTTATTTTCACAGGTATGAGGAGATATCTTTTTGTGGTCTTGATTAACTTTTCAGTGATGAGAACAGATGATGAACATTTTTCATATACCTATTTTCTGTCTGTATGTCTTCTTTGGAGAGGTGGTTATTAAGTTCTGCTTCTTTATTGCCATTTGTTTTCTTCTTGTGATGTTGTATGACTTTTTGGTAGATTTTTTTATATCAGTTTCTTTTCAGATGTAGAGTGTGCAAATATTTTCTCCCATTCTGTAGGGTTTCTTTTCATCTTAGTTATGATTTCTTTCACTGTACAGAAGCGTTTTAGTTTCATGTAATCTTAGTTGTTTATGCTTTTTGTTTGCATGTTTTCTTGCTGTTGGGGATGAATCCCTAAGACATCACTGAAGCTTATGTCATGAAATGTTTTGCTTAAGTTTTGTTTTACATATTTTATGGTTTCAGGTTTACATCTGAGTTTTTAAATCCATTTTGAATTTATTTTTGTATACAGTGTAAGATAGTGGTCTAGATTCATTCTCTTGCAAGCAGCTGTCCAAGTTTCTCATCATTTATTGAAGAGGTTATTTTTGTTCCACTTATGTTCTTGGCTCTCTAGTCATAGATTACCTGTCCATATAGGTGTGGTTTTATTTTTGTCTCCATTGTTCTATGTGCCTGTTTTTGTTCCAGTGCCAGGCTTTTTTAGTTATTATGGCTGTATAACAGTATTTGAAGTCTGAAAGTGTGATTATCTCCATTCTTTTTCTTGTTGGGTTTGCTTTGCCTATTCGGAGACTTAAGATTCCCTGTGAATTTCAGTAGTATTTTTCTTCCAATTATTTGAAGAATATCATTGAAATTATTATTGTGATTGCATTGATATGTTTATTGCTTTGGGTCAGATGGTCATTTTGATAACATTGATTCTCCCAATCCATAAACAGTGTACGTTTTTCCATTTCTTTGTGTCTTCTATTTCTTTTAACAATGTTTTACACTTCTCTGTATAGGTCTTTTGCCTCCTTTGTTAGGTTTACTTCTAGGTATTAAATTTTGGGAAGGTGTGTGATTATAATGGGATCACTTTCTTAATTTCCTCCTCTTTGATCTCATTGTTTATATATAAGAAGGCAACTAATGTCTGTGTATAGATTTTATTACCTATCACTTTGCTAAACTGGTTCATTTTGTTGATCAGTTTTTCCAAGTAGTTTAAGGATTCTCTTGTATATAATCATGTCATTAGTGAATAACCATAGCTTTACTTCTTCTCTCCCAAGTCAAATTCCTTTTATATCTTTGTCTTGTCTAATTACTCTGGCTAGGACTTCCAACTCTGTTGAATAGTAATGGTGAAAGTAGATATCATTCTTTTACCAAATCTTATAGGAAAGCTTTCAGTTTTTCATCATTGAGAACAATATTAGCTGTAGATTTGTTGTAGCTGCCTTTTATAATGTTAAGATATATTCTATTTATCCTCAGTTTTTCAAGGATTTTCATCATAAATGGATGTTTTATATTTAAAAATGTTTTATTAGCATCTATTTATAAGTTCTTTTATAAGATTTATTTAAGATTTATTGTAAGATTTATGCATATAGAACTGTGGTACAGGCCAGAGGTGCAGGGGCCATGAGAGGATTCACCAGAGGCAGAGTGGGGAGCAGAACAGGCTGACTGGTGAAGTACACTGCTGAGGGGAGCAGCAGGTGGGTCAGGAGAGAACTGCTGCACCAAGTGGATCACCTCTGGGTGAGTATCCAACTCATGCAGAAGTGGCTTTAGCTTCTTAGTGCTGTGCTTTAACCCGCTGCGCCACCAGGGAGGGTCCTGGTCATATGTTTTTTTTTTTTTTTTTTAAGATTTATTTATTTGTGCATACAGAACTGGGGTACAGGCCAGAGGCTCAGGGGCGGTGAGAGGCTTCACCAGAGACAGAGTGGGGAGCAGAACAGGCAGATCGACGAAGTACACTGCTGAGGGGAGCAGCGGGCGGGTCAGGAGAGGTCTGGCTCGCCATGTGGTCTCCTCCCGGGCAGGCGGCAGGCAGGAATTGAACTCATACGGAAGTGGCTTCAGATTCTCAGTGCTGTGCTCCAACCCGCTGCGCCACCAGGGAGGGCAGGTTTTTATATTTCTTTTTATTGATATAATGAATTATATTGGTTGATTTTCAGATGTTGAAACATCCTTGTGTTTCTGGTATGAATCCAACTTGGTCATGGTGTATATGACACTTTCCATGCATTGCTGGATTCAGTTTACTAGGATTTTATTAAGGAGTTTTTGCATCAGTGTTCACTAGGGAAATTGATCTTTAATTTCCTTTCTTTGTGCTGTCTATGTTTTCTTTTCAGGTTAGAGTAATGTTGGCCTCATAAAAAGGACTGGGAAGTATTCCCTCTTTTTTATCTTTTTGGAAGTTTGAGTAAAATAAGCATTAGTTCATCTTGGAAGGTTTGGTAGAATTAATTTGTGAAGCCATCAGATCCTGGACTCTTGTTTTTCTGGATAGTTTTGATTACTGTTTTAATTTTCTTGCTTATGATTATTTTATTCAGGGTTTCTATTACTTTCCCATTCAGCCTTGAATGATTGTTTAATTTTAAAAATTTGTCCATTTCTTTCAGGTCATTGAATTTTTAAGCTATAGATAATTCATAGTGGTTTCTAACTATCTTGTGAATTACTGGTACCTTTTGTGTTTTTCCCACTTTCATTTATATTCTATTTATTTGAGATTTCTCCATTATATTCTTGGTGAACCTTAATAAAGATTTGTCTATTTTGTTTTTGTTTTCTAAGAAGCAGGTTTTGAGTTTGTTGATCTTTTGGGTGTCTTTTAAATTTCTATTTAATTTGTTTTGCTTTGATTTTTATTATTTCTGTTTGGCTTTTAAATTTTTGTTCTTGTTTTACTAATTCTTCAGATTGAGAGAGAAGATTGTTCATGTGAGTTCTTTCTTTCCTCTTCTTTTTTTTCTTAGATTTATTTATTTGTGCATACAGAACTGGGGTACAGGCCAGAGGCTCAGGGGCGGCGAGAGGCTTCACCAGAGACAGAGTGGAGAGCAGAATTGGCC
>NW_004567128.1:30307611-30385526 GCF_000260355.1 Condylura cristata | reverse complement strand
GGCTCAGGGGCGGCGAGAGGCTTCACCAGAGACAGAGTGGGGAACAGAACAGGCAGATCTACAAAGTACACTGCTGAGGGGAGCAGCGGGTGGGTCAGGAGAGGTCTGCCACGCCATGTGGTCACCTCCAGGTGGGCGGGAATCAAACTCATGGGGAAGTGGCTTTAGCTTCTTAGTGCTGTGCTTTAACCAGCTGCGCCACCAGGGAGGGCCAAGTTCTTCTTTCTTAATGTGGGTCTTTATTGCTTTGTATTTCTCTGGTAGTACTGTTCTTGTCACATCCCATGTTTTAAATGGTTGTGTGTTTTCATTGTTCCAAGGTATTTTTTTAAATTTATTCTTTGATTTATTCATAAATGCACTGGACTTTCAGTAGTGTATTCTTCAGTTTCATGTATTAAATTTCTCTGCTTTCTTTTGATAGTAAATTTCTAGTTTGTTACCTTATGGTTTGAGAAAGATTCTAAGTATGATTTCAATTATCATGAAATTGTTGATATGTGTTGTGGGTCCCAGAATGTGTTCTATTTTGGAGAATATCCCATGAGCACTTGAATAAAATGTGTATTTTGCTTTCTGGTGAGCAGTGCCTTGTATATGCTTATGAGGCTCTCCCTTGAAGGCTTTTGCATACTTGTTTGTATTCTGTCAAGTTGACCTGTCTATTGGCGAGAATGGGATGCTGAAATCTAACAAAAAATGTGTTTTCCCAATGTTTGTTAACAGAGTGGATAGCAGCTGTCTACAGAGTTTTGGGACTCCTTCATTGGGTGCATAATGCTTTGATGACTGTTACGTCTATTTGATGTATTGTCCCTTTTATCATTATACGGTGTCCCTCCCTGTTTCTTGCTGCATATTTTTAGTCTGAAATCTATACTATCTGATATGACTGTCCTTGCCTTCTTTAGAGTCTCATTTGTTTGTAGGGTTGTTTTACAATCTTTAATTTTAAGCCTATGTTTGTCTTTGGAGTTTAGATGAATCTCCTGGAAACATCAGAAGGTTGGATTCTGTTACCTAACCAACGTGTATTTTGTTATTTTGTGTCTTTTACTAGGCATTCTTTTCATTTATGTTCAAAATGATCATTGGGTGTGATAGCCCATTGCTGCCATTTTCCTCTTCATTTTTGAGGGTTAATCTATGTCTTTATTGAGCTATTTGTGTATGATCTTCTTTTTGGTTTCAATGTTTAAGCTCCTTTTAATATTTCTTGGAGGAGTGCTTTAGTATTTGTAGACTCCTTGTGCTTCCGTATGACTGAAAGCTCTTTATTCTTTCCTCATATCTGGAGAGTCTTGCAGGATAGAGTAATCTTGTTTGGCAGTTTTTCTCGTTACATTTGGAAGATGCCACTTCAATTTCTTCTGGTACATAGTGTTTCTTCAGAGAAATCGGACGTTAACCTGATTACAGTACATTTATATGTTATCTGTTTACTCCCCTTGCCAGCTTCAGTATTTATTCATCGTCTGGAATTTTCAGAGATTTTACTATCATAGGACTTGGTGATGATCTCATTTTATCTAGGTATATGGAGTTCTTTTAGCTTCTTGGATTCAAACATTTATTCCCTTTTCTAGATTTGGGAAGTTTTCCTATATCATTTCTTTAGGTACATTATCTGTTTCTTTGTTTCCCTCTTCTCTGGTATTCCCATTATTTTTATGTCAAGTTTTGTTACGGAGTCAGGTAATTCTTCAGTGTCTCTCTCTCTCTCTCTCTTTTTTTTTTTTGTAGTGTTTGGGTATTTTCTTTTTTTATTGTATATATGTATATACATGTGTGTGTATGTATGTATCTATCTATATATATATGTATAGATAGATAGATAGATACATACATACATATATATATATATTTCATCATTCTTCATTTTGTACATTTTTTCCATCTCAGTTGTAATCCCCATGGGCTTCTCACCACCAACTCACCCATGTGCCATCATCGTAGTCCCGGTGTGATCTTCCCACCCCATTTTTTATCATTCTCCTCTCCACCCCCGGTAGAATGTCTCTGGTTTATCAATGTTTGTTGGTTTCATTTTTACTTTATTACAATTGCTTTATCATTTTTTTCTGACCACTAACATTCCTGCTATGAGTGAAACCATCCAGTATTTTTGTCTTTCTTTCTGACTTATTTCACTAAGTATTCCCACCAGCAGTGCAGGAGAGTTCCTTTTTCTCCACATCCTCACCAACATTTGTTGTTGTTAGTTGTTTGAAGATGTGCCATTCTCTCTGGGTGAGGTGGTGTCTCATTGTGGTGTTGATTTGCATTTCCCTTATTACAAGTGATGCTGAACATTTTTTCATATGCCTGTTGGCCATCTGCATTTTCTCTTTGGAGAAGTGGCTTTTTAGCTCTTCTACCCATATTTTTTAAAGATTTGTTTACTTATGCATACAGAACTGGGGTACAGGCCAGAGGTGCAGAGGGTGAGAGGATTCACCAGAAACAGTATGGAGAGCAGAATAGGCAGATCGATAAAGTACAATGCTGAGGGGAGCAGTGGGCAGGTCAGGAGAAGTCTTCCATGCCATGTGGTCACCTCTGGGGCCAGGGATCAAACCCACACTGAAGCAGTTGCTGCTAGCTTGTAGTGCTTTGCTTTAACCCACTGCACCAACAGGGAGGGCCTTTTCTGCCCATTTTTTGATGGGGTTGTTCATTTTATTTTTGTTGAGTTTCATCAGCTCTCTGTAGATCTTTATGCTCTGTCCTTTATCATTGGTATTGTCTGCAAGATTTTTTTCCCAATCAGTGGGATGTCTCTGTTTTTTGTAATGTTTCTTTTGTTGTACAGAAGCTCTTTAATTTGATGTTGTCCCCGCTGTTTATACTTTCCTTCACTCTCCATGCTTTGGGTGATGTATCTTTAAAGATGTTACTGAGGTGTATGGCATGTAGTGTTTCGCTAATATTTTCTTCTATATAATTTATGGTTTCAGGTCTTATGTCTAGCTCTTTTGTGTGTGGTGTGAGGTAGTAGTCTAGCTTCATTTTTTCCCCAGGTAGCAGCCATTTTCCCAGCACCTTTTGTTGAACAAACTTTGCTTTTGCTCCTTTGTCAAAGATAAGCTGTCCATAAAACTGTGGGTTTATATGTGGGTTTTCTATTTCATTCCACTGATCTGTATGTCTGCTTTTGTTCCAGTGCCATGCAATTTAGATTATTACGGCTTTGTGGTATAGTTTGAAGTCTGGGAGTGTGATATCTCTGTTTATTTTTTGTTTTAGTCAGGAGAGTTTTGGCTATTCGAGGTTTTTTGTGGTTCTATATAAAGCTCATCAATATTTGTTCTATTTCTTTGAAGAATGTCATTGAAACTTTTACTGGAATATCATTGAGTCTGTAAATTGCTTTTGGTAGGATGACCATTTTCTTTTATTATTTTTTTAAAATATTGTTTCTCACTTTCTTCTCTACCTATGTTCTTTTTACATCTGCTTTTACAATTAAATGGACTTGTTGTTCTACTTGATCTATTCTATCTCTGCAACATTCTCCTGAGTTTTTCATCTCCTAGATTTCTCTTTTAAAACCCTGAATCTACAAAAAATGGGCAGAAGAGCTACAAAGACACTTTTCCAAAGAAGAAATGCAGATGTCTAGCAGGCATATGAGAATTTTTTGTTATTGTTCAACATCACTTGTAATAAGAGAAATGCAAATTAAAACTATAATAAGATACCACCTCACCCCAGTGAGAATGGCACATGTTAAAACAACTAGCAACAACAAATGTTGGCGAGGATGTGGATAAAAAGGAACTCTCCTACACTTCTTTTGGGAGTGCAAGCTGATATAACCACTATGGAAAGCTGTTTGGAGGTTTCTCAAAGGCTAAAAATAGAGCTCCCATATGACCCAGAAATCCCACTCCTAGATATCTACCCAAAGGATACAAAAACACTGACTCAAAAGGACACCTGCACCCCCATGTATATTGCTGCTCTAATTACAATAAGGAAGATGTGGAATCAACCCAAATGTCCAAAAATAGAAGACTAGATTAAAAAGATGTGATACATATACACAATGGAAATGCAATCAAAAATGATAAACTCATGCCTTTTGCAGCAACATAGATGAAGGTGGAAGGGATCATGCTCAGTGAAATAAAATATAAAAAAATAAAAATACTGGATGGTTTTACTCATAGCAGGAACATAAGGGATGGGGAAGAGGGGGGATGAGAGAAACAAATGTAATAAAGTAAAAATGAAAACAATGAACAACTATAAACCAGAGACATTTTATGGGGGTGGAAAGGGGAATGGAATCAGAACTGGGGTAGGAAAAGTGCACAGGACTATGGTGATGGCACACAGGTTAACTGGTGGTGGGAAGCCCATGGGGATTACAGCTGGGATGAAAAAATAAACAAAATGGGCCCTCTCTGGTTGCATAGCTGGTTAAAGCACAGCACTGAGAGGCTAAAGCCACTTCCGCATGAGTTTGATCTCCGACCACTCAGGAGGTGATCCCCAAGGCACATCACACCTCTTCTTACCCGTCTACTGCTCCCCTCAACAGCATACTTCTTTAGTCGGCCTGTTCTTCTCCCCACTCTGTCTCTGGTGAATCCTCTCACCGCCCCTGCACCTCTGGCCTGTACCCCAGTTCTGTATGCATAAATAAATAAATATATTTTTTGAAAGAACAAAATGAAGAATGATGTAAAAAATAAAAAAATATAATAAATATTTTTTAATTTAAAGAAATTTAAACATTAATTATTGATAATTCTATCAATAAATTCTGTTGATACCATTCTTTAAAAAAAAGAAATACTGAATCTAAATTTTTATCTTATTCATAGCTTCATTTTCTGGCTTTATTTCACCGATTTCATTTTTGGGGACATTCATTTGTTTTTCTGAGTCTTCTTCCATTTCTTTGAATTTCTTTATTATTACAATTCTAAACTCTACCTGATAGGGAGAACATCACTTCCATGTCTATAAATTGGGCTTCTGGATATTTGTTCTCTCTGTATGTTATATTACTCATTTAATGACTCATGATGTCACTTTGGGTTTTTTCCTTCTGTACATTAACTTCATAACCCAGATATTGTATATAGGGTTTTTCTCTGACCATGGCTTGCCCCTCTTCAGTGATCACAGCTCTCACTTCTCTGGAAAAACCAGTGGTGTGGTCTCACGGGAGGCCATGAGGTGTATGGCTACCCTGGCCACTCTCTGATGCAGGTCCAAGGTCTCATCAGTCTGTGTGGTCACTAGTGGGAATTTCATGGGAAATCACAGGGCTTTGTAGATCCAGAAAGACACTGGTAGTGTTCTGTAGAAGGTCCCCAAAACTCCACTGGTAGGTGCAAGATGGAAGGGTGTCTTGAGGCTCTTGTACACTCTACAATATGGTTCCAGAGCCTCACTAGTCTATGCAGGCCCTGGCAGTGTCTAAAAGAAGTTGTGAGAGCTTTTCTGGTCTGGGACAGTAAGTGGTGTCTCTCAGAAAGATGGGAGGTATCTGGCTGCTCTGAGTCCCACCTGATGAGGTGTTGGGGTCTCACCAGTCTCCTCTGCTTTCTTTTGATGGTCAGTTTCTAGTTTTATACCTTTATAATCTGAGAAGATGCTAGGTATAATTTCAATCTTCATGAATTTGTTGATACTTGTGTTGTGTTCCATAAAGTTTTCTATTCTGGAAAGTGTTCAGATGCACTTGAGAAAAAAAGTGTATTGTACTTTGGGGAGGTTTAAGTGACCTATAAATGTCTATTAGGTACATTTGGTCTTATTTTGTATTTAAGCCTATTGTGTCTTCGTTGATGTTCTGCCTAGTGGATCTGTCCATTGGTGTATATAATGTGCTGAGTTCCCCTGCCACAAATGTGTTGCTTCCAGTGTCTGTTTTCAGAGTTGATACCAGTTGCCTAATGTATAGTGGTTTTCCTTCATTTGGTGAGAATACATTGATAGTATATCAATATTGGTATGGCTGTATAAATCTTTTGGGCTTCATTCATCAATAGGATTTCTCTCCAGTACATTACTTTTAGCTTATATTTAGTTTTGTGTACAGGATTATCTCCTGGAAACAGCAGAAGGTTGGATTCTGACACACATTCTGTGTCTTTTAATTGGTAAGTTCAGTTCATTTGTGTTTGAGAGATTACTGATATATGAATGTCTGTGGCTCCCATTTTATTCTTAATTCTTGTTGTTCAATCTACTTTATTCAATTCTTTAGTATATTTCTCTCTCTGATTTAGATGCATGAATTCCTTTCACTATTCCTTGGAGGCATGGTCTGTTTACAAACTGCTTGAGCTTCTCTATTTCTGGTAAGGCATTTATATTTCCCTCATATTTAAAAGAAACTTGCAATATATAGTAACCTTGGCTGATGGTTTTTGCCTTTCAGTATTTGGAACACAACCTTCCATTCGCTCCTTGCCCATAATGTTTCTTCAGAGAAATCCAATATTAGCCTTATCAGGGTATCTTTATAGGTTATCTGCTTCATCCCCCTTGCCTGTTTCAATAATCTTTCTTTGTTCTGAGCTCTTGGAAGTATCGTGGTGTAAGTCTTGTTTTGTGTAGGTACCCTGGGATTCTTTTCACTTCCTCCATTATTTCTTCAAATACATTTTATGGTTCTCTCTTGGTACTTCTCTCTTTTCTTTATCAGTCGCACTAAAAACATCTCTTTTATTAATCTTTTAAAAGAATGAGTTTTGGTTTCATTGGCTTTCTCAATATTCTCTCTGATCAATTTCATTCACTTTTGGTATCATCATTATTATTTATTTCACTGAGCTTATTTTGCTCATCTCTTACTGTTTTGTATTTTCTCTTGGACTGAATTCTATGTTATAACCTTTGTTGGACATTTATTATACTATTTTGTTTGTTATTTTAATGGTTGAATATAGACTGGAATTATGATAAACACTGCCCTGGCCAAGTCATCAAGGTAAACACTATCAGTTGTTAGTTATACTAATAGCAGATATTCTAACAACATGATGGAGAAGTCACTTTGCCTTTGAAACCTTCTTCTCACTAAAACATAGATCTAGAGTTAAGTGGGTCCTGAGCTTATTCATGATAGTGGGATATGCTGTTCTTGCCTAGGCACATATCACTGTACAATACTGGAACAAATGCAAAATTGTGCAACCCATTTGAAAAACAGTTTCATCAAAATTTTAAACATAACACTACCATATGATCCAGTAATTATACTTTTAGGTATATATCCCAAAGTAAGGAAAGCAGAGACTCAGACTGGTATTTGTGTATCAGCAGTTTCACTTTTCATAGTTAATATGGAAAAAACCCAAATTTTTATCAACAGATAAATTGATAAACGTGATATATACACACAAGAAAATATTGTTCAGCCATAAGGACTAAAATACTGATATATAAGATATATGCTACAACATAGACAAACCATGAAAACTTTAAGTTAAATGAACTAGACAAAATAATTGTGTTATAGTCTCATTACCCTTGTACAAGTAGATATAATATACAAATTCATAGAAATAAACAAAAAACAAATGAAGAAGTATTGAGGGGATACAAAAACTTGGAGTTATTGTTGAATGGCTACAGAGCTTCTCTTTGGGATAATGAAGAGTTCTGGAAATGCATAGTGTTGTGAAACAATATAAATATATTTAGTGCCACAAAATCACAACAACAAAAAAATAGCAGTCAAAGATTTTTTTAAAAAATCAGGACATAACCAGGATGTTCATATCTAATGTTCCAGATTTTCCCTTCTTCCATAGATACACCGAAGATACAACTACACATGGACACATGGATCAGTTCCCTTTGAGAGAGCTCCAGAAACTTGTTGAATGACTCATGCATATTAAGCTACTGGGAAAATACCCACCTTGTAATAAATACAAAATGCTAAGACATGCTCTAGTTATTTGCCCCATCCCCATCACATTGCTATATAATCAGATGGAAACCTCCAATTCCCAGTTTCTCCCTGAGGAGCCAAGAGTTTGGGCGAATCTTCTAGTGTCCCGAATTTTAAGAATGCCACCCAAGGGACAGACCCCCAATTACTTAGCTTTAAGTGATGATGAGACTCAACATTCATGAATCTAATAGGATCATAGCAAATAAAGAAGCAGATGGACACATCTTACAGTTATCACTTCCCAGGGTCAGTGAAGATGGAGCAGGGAAGAAAATGCCAATATCCCAGTTTTTTCTATAGAAAGAGTTATACATAGTTTTCAAGCTGTATGTAGACCAACTTCAATCATTCTTCCTCCAAAAGCTGACAGGATCCTCCCAGAAGACAGAGAGAGTTGGTGAGCATGACCCCAATTTCTCTAATGCCAACAGTACTCAAATCTTGAGCTTCTTAGTTGGAATATGTGCACAGATCTAGCATCCTAACTATCATGTCTGCCTTTGAGGACCCCAAATCTAGCATCCTAACTATCATGTCTGCCTTTGAGGACCCCAAATCACCAGCTCTGGGAGTTGGATGGGGTTTTGCATTCATATGTCCCCTTGTGATTCTATATAGGCACATTAGTACGCCTACAAATATTCCCTCTGGCTTAGCACTGAGTTAGTAGGTACAAATATTCAGCTTTTATTTCCTCCCTGATAGATTCTAGATTGCATACTAAGGTCCTGACTTATCTTGACCTAGTGTGAAGTTAAGTTTCCAATTAACCTGCATCAAGAAACTGAAAAGGCAGCTGCTTAGTAGTCCTAGGGAGCCCAAACCATAGTGTACATTCCTGGGAATATGGGACACTAACTAGGAACCTATAGAGAGAGACCAAAAGGGAATGGGATGATATGTACAAAGTGTTGAAAGAAGCAAAAATACAAACCTTGACTACTCTATGCAGCAAAAGTTGTTCTTCAAACTTAAGGCAAAAAAAAAGTTTTTCCCTATCATCACCACTAGACCAAGTTTATAAGAAAAATGAAATGGAATTCTTCAAGCTGAAATGACAGGACACTAATTAACATCATGGAAATATAATGTATAAACTCAGTGGAAAGTTAAATGCATAGTTAAATGTATGTAATATGAGCTCTGGTGGCGCAGGGGGTTAAAACACAGCACTAAGAAGCTAAAGCCACTTCAGCATGAGTTCTATCCCTGCTCTGGAGGTGATCCACAGGGCTCAGGAGATATCTCCTGACCCACCCGCTGCTCCCCTCAGCAGTGTACTTCATCAGTCAGCCTGTTCCCCTCCCCCACTCTGTCTCTGGTGAATCCTCCCACTGCCCCTGCACCTCTGGCCTATATTCCAGTTCTGTATGTATAAATAAATAAATCTTTTAAAAATATAAATGAAAACACAAAATACCAGAAAGTATACCAGTTATAATTACTATGAATAAGTGTCAAATAAATTCAGTTGTTAAATGCTAAAAATTTTTTAATTAAAAAAGGTAAAAAATATAGTCACTAAAAAAACAGAACTGAGAGAAGTTTATAGTGGTAAATGTTTACACTGATTAAAAGGAAAAACTCTCAAATGAACAACCTACCAAACTAGACAAACAGGAAAAAAATTAAGCCCAAAATTAGCAGGAGATAATATATGTCAGGGAGAAGAAAATGAAAGACCAGGAAAAACAATAGAAAACTATCAAAAAAACTAAGAATTAGATTTTTAAAATATAAACAAAATTGATGAACATTTAGATATACTAAGAAAAAGAGAGAGAAGAGCTGAATAAATTAGAAATAAAAGGAGGCATTACTACTGATACCACACACATGCAAATGATGATAACTATTACATGAACAATTTTAAACCAAAATATTGGACAATCTAGAAGAAATAGATAAATTTTTAGAAACATAGAACCCACTAAATATGAATCATGAAGAAACAGAAAAGCTGAACATACCAATAATAATTAAGGGGTTGAATTAGTAATCAAAATACAACAAAGGCACACCAAGCATCAGATGGCTTTATAGGTAAGTTGTTAACATTCAAAGAATTAATATAAGTCCTTCTCAAGGGTTTACAAGAATTGAAGTGAAGCAAATACTCCCAAACTCATTTTATGAGGCCAGCATTGACCTAACACCAACACCAGGTTAGGATATTAGAATAAAAGCACACGTTACTATCACTGATGGATGTAAATGCAAAAATTCTCAAACAAATGCTATCAAACCAAATTCAACAGCACATTCAAAGGATAACATAACATGATCAAGTGGAATTTATGTCTGAAATGTAAGGATGGTGGGTCAACATATGTGAATCACATTAAAAAAATGTGATGCATCACATTAACAGAATGAAAGAGAGTCACATGGTTTTCCCAATAGAAACTGAAAAAACATTTAACCAACTTCAGCATCCATTCACTATAAAAGCTCTCAACAACATGGGTATACAAAAAATACATCTCAAAAAATAAAAGCCACACTGACAAAGCTGCAGCTAATAGCATATGCAACAGTGAAAGGCTGAGAGCATTTCCTTTGAGATCAGTAATTGGAAAAGGATGCCTGCTTTTCCCACTTCTAGTCAACATAATACTGGAAGTGCTAGCCACATAAATTAGTCAAGAAAAAGAAATATAAACACTTCCAAATCAGAAAGGGAGAAATGAACCTGTCACTATTTGCAGAGGGTGAGATAGAGAAAGAGTGTGAGACTCCAAAGTTTCAACCAAATATTGCTAGATTCAACAAATGAATTCAGTAAAGTTGTAGAATACAAAATTAATATCAAAATGTGGCATTTTGTTCTATATATTTTATGGTTTCAGGTCTTATGCTTAAGTCTTTTATCCATTTTGAGTTGGTTTTTGTGCATAGTGTGAGAGAGTGGTCTAGTTTCATTCTTTTGCATTTGGTGGTCCAGTTTTCCCAGCACCATTTTTTGAACAAATAGTCATCATTCCATTGCCTATCTTTTGCTCCTTTATCAAACTTAGTTGCCAATATTTATTTCTGGGTTTCCTATAGGTAAAACTCTCCATGACATACATCTCAAAAGACTCATCCCCCAAAGCTAAGATAGTGAAAGAAAAGATAAGCAGTTGGGATTATTTTACATCAAACTAAAAAGCTTCTATAAAGTAACAGAGATATTAACCAAAGCAAAGAGACACACCACTGATTGGGAGAAAAATCTTTTTACTACATCTGATCATAAAGATCTACAAAGAGCTCACAGGACTCAAGAAAAACAAAGTAAACAATCCAATCAAAAGATGGAAAGATGAACTAAAAAGTCACTTTTCCAAAATGGAAATGCAAATGGCCAACATCACTTGTAATCAGGGAAATGCAAATAAAACTTACAATGAAATACCACCAGTGAGAATAGCACATATTAAAAAAATTTTCAATAATAAATGTTGGTGAAGATATGAAGAAAAAGGAACTTTCCTATACTGCAGGTAGGAATGCTAGCTAGTCCAACCACTATGGAAAGCTGTATGGAATTTCCTCAAACTACTAAACATGGAGCAACCATATGACCCAACAATTATACTCCCAGGAATCTACCCAAAGGACAGAAAAACATTAATTCAAAAGAATATCTGCACCTCTATATTTATTGCAGCACTATTTATACTAGGTAAGGTAGGGAAACAACTCAAATTCCTGAAAATAGATGGCTGTATCAAGATGTGGTGTACACACACACAGACACACACACACACACACACACACACAAAATGGAGTACTACTCAGCAATCAAAAAAGATAATATCATGCAATTTGCAGCAACATGGATGGAATTGAAAGGGGCTATGCTAAGAGAAATAATCCAGAAGGAAAAAGAAAAATATATGATTTTACTTATAGGAGAAATATAGGGCAAACCAAATAAGGGATCAGTAAAAGAAATTATAATAAATAAAAAAAATAAACAGGCAATCTAAACCAGGGACATTCTACAGGAGAGTGGGGAGGGAGAGGCAAACAAGGGAGTAAAGAACATAAGGGACTATGGTAATGATGCGCTGGTGAATTGATGGTGGGAATTTCACAGGGCCTACACCGACAGGAGGAAGCATACATTGTACAAAAATGAAAATGATGCAAAATATAAATACATTCATAGTGAATCATCAGAAAGAATTTAATAAAAAAAAATCACTTACAACTGTACCCCAAAAATAAAATACCTAGGAATCTTACCAAGGATGTGAAAGAACTGTACACTGAAACTATAAGAGCTCAGTGAAATAAATTGAAGAAAATACTAATATTTAGAAAGACAGTCTGCTCATGAAGAGCAGGAATTTAATACTGTTAAAATATCCATACTACAAAAAATATTGAATCTACCAGATTCAATGCAACTTCCATCAAAATTTCAATGCCATTTTTTATTCACAGAACAAGAGCAATTAACTCAAAAATTTGTTTGGAACCAAAAAAGAACTTTTTTCTAACTTAAGATATTTTACATAATAAGAGAACATTTGTGAATATTATATATTCATACAAATACAAACTAAGAAGATTTTGCATTGTTTCTTATTTGATAGTGTTTCCCATGCAATTCAAAATGTCAAACAAGCCAAACCAGTTTAATATTTCTCTTTTTTATATATAGAGAAGACAAATCCTTTTTAAGTGCCCAGGCAAATACAGAATAAAGCACTTTTAATATTGAGAAGACTATGTTTGTTTAAATAATCAAAACACCTTGTGATAATTATACATTGTTTTGTTAAACATAAAATCTTTGTTTTCTAGGCAGATTATCTAAATTGTAAGCCAAAAAATGCTTAATGAATTTTCAAAAGCACACCAAATTAAAAAAAAAAAGTGTTGCTTTAAAATTTTAAGTAAGGTTATATTATTGATATGAAGGTTTGTTTTTTTATGATTCATGTATTTATGCATAAGGAACAGCCAGAGGCGCAGGTGCGGTGAGAGGATTCACGAGAGACTGAGAGGATTCACCAGACTGGATTCACCAGAGACAGAACAGCCTGACTGACGAAGTACACTGCTGAGGGGAGCAACGGGCGGGCCAGGAGAGGTCTGCTGGGCCATGTGGGTCACCTCCGGGGGTGCGGATCCAACTCGCATTGACGCGGCTGCGGCTAGCTTGCAGTGCTCAGTCCTAACTCGTTGCGCCACCAGGGAGGGCCCAATAAACAATTTTTTAAGTGTCTATTGTCCATCTGAATGTCTTCCATAGAAAAATATCTATTTACATATTTTGCGCATTTTTGATTGGGCTGTCTTCTTTTTGGTTGTTATATGAATACTTTGTCTATTTTGGAAATTAGCACCTTGTCAGATGTGTGCTATGCAAATATTTTCTCTCTTTATTTTTGATGGTTTCCTAAGCTGTACAACAGCTTCTTAGTTTCATATATTTCACTTATTTATTTTGCTTTTGTTTCCCTTGCCATTGGATTTGCATTCCCAAATACATTTTTGTATCATTTGCCTTGTATTGTATCCCCTTTATTTTCATTTAAGTGTGATGCAGTTTCAGTTGTTATAGCCAGTTGTTATATCTTTAATCCATTGTTGAATTAAGTTTAGTAGATGAAATTGAGAATGGTTCTGGTTTCATTTTTTTACATATAGTTATCCAACACCATTTGTTAATGAGGTTTTCTTTTCTCCATTGTACAGTCATGGTTCCTTTGTCAAATTTTAACTGTCCATATTAACTGTTCCAAGGAACAAAGGTGAACCCAGGAGGCTACAATTCTGGCCTGTCCTCCCTTGATCTTCTTGGATCTCTAGGGTCCTTTCCTTTATTCCCCTTAGATACTTTGTCCCCTTCATACTTGACTTTCTAGTTCCTGCTACTCCCAGGAAGTGCGCTGGCCTTGAACCCCCAAGGGTCTGGGCCTGACAGCATCCCCTTCCTTTGGATATTCCCCTGGCCTCTTGCTAGCCAGTCTGCTCCTTCATAGTCCAGTCAGTAGAATCAGCTGACCAGAGTCTTGGAAAAGTAAAGCAGAGGGGCGTGTGTGGGTTTATCTCTGAATTTTCTATTCTATTCATTTGCTCTGAGTTTCTATTTTTGTTCTATTTCCATATAGTTTTGATTACTGTTGCTATGCAATATTGTTTGAAGTCAGGAAGTATGAAATCTTTGTTTTTCTTTTTTTTTCAGAACTGTTTTAGCTGTTTGGGGTCTTTTGTGTAAAAATCACAAAATAGCTTTAATAACAAAGTCAGTTTTGAGGGGGAAAAAACAAACAAACCTGGAGATATCATGTTCTCTGATTTAAAATTGTACCACAAATCTATAGTAATCAAAACAATATGGTACTGAAATGAAAACACACAGACAAATGAAAAAGAATTGAAAACTCAGAAACAGACCTATATGGGGCCTCCTTGGTGGCACAAGGGATTAAGTGTTAGCACCGTGAAGCTATCCATAGCCACTGCAGCATGAGCTCAACCCATGGCCAGGGAGGTGAACCACATAATGCAGCAGACCTCTCCTGTCTCACCCACTGCTCCCTTCAGCAATGCATTTCAGTGGATCCACCTGTTCTGCTCCCCACTCTGTCTCTCACCCCCTGTACCTCTGGCCTCTATATACCCCAGCTCTTGTATGCAGAAATAAATAAATCTTAAAAGAAGAAAAATAGACCTATAGTAATTTATGGGCTATCAATGTATAATAAAGGAGCTACGAACTTACAACTAAGATAGTCATTTCAATAAATGGTGCTGGTAAAACTTGAGTCACAAGCAAAAGAATAAAACTATACCACTATCTTTCACCACCATACACAAACATTAACTCAAGATAGACTAAAGTCTTGAATGGAGGACTTGGAACTATAAAATACCTTAAGGAAAATATTAGCAGCAATCCCCTTGACATTGGTGTCAGTGTTGTTTTTGTGAAGTTGCATACAAAGGGAAGGCAAGCAAAAGCCAATATAAACAAATAGAACTACATCAAACTAAAATGTGTATGTACAGCAAAAGGAACCACATTAAAACAGCCTACTCAGAGGGCAAAGAACTTTGCAAATCATAGATCTAGCAAGGAAGTACTATCTAAAATATGTAAAAAAAAAACTAAACAAAACAAAATTCTTACACCATAACAAGATAAAACCAACCCAATTTAAAAAATGAATACACACCTGAAAATACACCTCTCCAAAGAAGATACGAAGATGACCAACAGGTACACGAAAAGATGACCAGTGCTAATTACAAGGGAAATATAAATCAAAGTCATAATAAAATATCACTCCACACTTGTTAGAATGGCTATTTACCAAGTTTCAGAGAAGTATGAAGGGACAGGAATCCTCAGACACGATTGGTGGGAATGTAAATTGGTGCAGTCACTATATAAAACAGTATAGAAAGTCCTCAAAGTACTAAAAATAGAAATTCTGTACGATCTAATTATCTCACTCTGTGTATTTAACCAAAGAATGTAAAAAGTATATTCACACCTATGTTCATTACAGCATTATTCACAGTATAGAACATAGAATTTACAATAGAAATCAGAGCTGCTAAGCAAGAAAAAGAAACAAAAGCCACCCAAATCAGAAAAAAATAAGTAAAATTGTCTCTGCAGATGACATAATCTTCAATATAGAAAATTCTAGAGATGCCACAAGTTGAAGTTGAAACTAGTCATTAAATTTAGTAATGTTGTAGGATACAAAATTAACATAAAAAATCATTGCTTCCATACACTAATAGCAAATTAATGACAAATAAATAAAACAATCCCTTTTCAATACCATCAATAATTATAAAGTATCTTGGGAATAAATATAACCAAGGAGGTGAAAGATTTGTATATCAAACACTATAAGAAAATGAAGAAAACACACAAAAAAGTGGAAAAATAATTCAATGTTTGAGGACTCGAAAATTTTGTATTGTTAAAATATCCATATTACCTAAGTCTTCTATACATTCAGTGAATGAAATTGAAAAGTATAATGCTAAGAGAAATAAGCCAGAAAGAGAAAGACAACACCAGGTGGTGTCAGTTAGATGTGGAAGATAGGAAACATAAGGGCTCAGTGAAAACAAGCAATAACAAAATCTTAACATCTGATTGCAAAACTGCGGTGATCAGAAGGGGAGAATGATAAGGGGGGTAAGGGTCCCTATGGACTGTGGTAGAGGAGAGCTGGGGTACTGGCGGTGGTCAGGGTGTGAAAATATACATTTGTAGAGGTTTCAACCTATTCCCCCAGAGCAGATACAAAGGTGTAAACCTACTTTACTTCAATAAGTGTAACTTTGGGGGGAAATCCATATAAATAATTCACTAGCATTTTCATAGAGGTAGAAGAAGCAATCCTAAAGTTCATATGGAACCACAAAAGATCAAAAAAGCAATTCTGAGAAAGAACCAAGCTGGAGGCATCACAATTCCTGATATCAAACTTAATTACAAAAGTATAATAATCAAAATTGTATGGTACCAGTATAAAAACAGACACAAATAAATCTATGCATGTACAGTCAAGAAATATATGATTAGGGATCCAAGAATACTAAAAAACATAGTTGTTTTGGTAAACGGAGCTTGGAAAACTATATATTCGCATAGAAGGGAATGATATTGGACTCCTTTTTATAACACTCACAAAAATTTATTTGAATGGATTTAACTCCCCAAACTGTTAAACTACTAGAAGAAAACAGGGAAAAATGCTCTTTGACGTTGGGCTTGGCAATGATTTTATAGATATAACACCAAAAGCACAAGCAACAAATGTAAAAAATGAACAGGAGGTATTTTGTTTAACAACAACAAAAGTTATGCCAATGTAAAGGAAATAATCAGTAAAATGAGAAGGCAACCTATGGAATGAGAGAAAATATTTGCAAACCATCTCTTTGATAAAAGGCTTAAATTCAAAATATATTAAAAAAAATCTCATACTCGAGTTGTAGGAAAAAATCCAATTTAAAAATGAGCAAAGTAAATGAATAGACATTTTCCCAGTGAAAACATACAAATGACCTACTTTTACATCAAGGGATGCTCAACTTCAATAATATCAGGGAAATGGAAATAAAAAAAAAAACACAAGAAGATATCACCCCTCACCTATTAGCCTTTCTTCAAGAAGATAAGAAATAACAAGTTGTCTGTGGAGAAAAGGAATATAAATTGGTGCAGGCACTGTGGTAAACAGTACAGACATTCCTTGTTTAAAATAGCACTAAGATGGATCACCAGTCCTCTCATATGGTGGAATCACTGTCTCAAAGAGCTGTGTATCCCCTTGTTCATTATTCATAATAGCCAAAACAAGGAAATAGCTCAAGTATCCACTGACAGATGAATGGATAAAGAAAACGTGTGTGTTGTGTATGTGTGTTTCACTTGTATATGGGATATAGAGTCACAAAACAAAATCACAAAGGGTGGTGGTGAGAAAAGTATAGCAGGAAGAAAAGGCAAACAACATCTAGAATATTACAGAAAAATTATAAAGACAACTAAATCCTCCATGATACAATGTCCCAAATTAGTGAACTTATCCCCAGGTACTTGGCTGTTGCCCATGCGATAGGAATATATCAGGAACTCAGTATATAATGTTGGCAAATTGGGCCTTCAACAGTGGGGTGTTTACACCCACTTTTATAAAAGGAAACCATGTTCTGAGACCATATATAATCTGTTATGTCACTGTGCCCACTTTGTACTGGTGCCTACAGGAGTGGCTGGAAAAAAGAGAGTTACTGACCTCCACTGAGTGTGTCCTATCACCCCCTTGATAAGCATTCACATCGAACACTAATAGTTTCATGCTCTGGGCCAATCCAAGAAGTCCATATGCTATTCCTCTAAATCTGTTTTGTGTTCATTTTTCTAAATGTCCTCATTTAAAACCCCAAGGAATTAAGAAGCAGCATTATCCCTGGACTTGTATCTGGATGCAACAATGAGAATTGTTATGAGAATCTAAGTTTTATCTGTAGAAGGATGAATATATGTTTATTTGTATGAATAACTAGATCAAGTTAGTATCCTTCACTTTAAGGGTGCAATGGTAAGAAGTGTGTGTAAATGTTGGTGAGTTCTAGTGAATTATCTATTAAAATAGCAATACATTTGGCCTTCCCTGGTGGTGAGCGGGTTAAAGCACAGCACTGAGAAGCTAAAGTCACCTCAGCATGAGTTCGATCCCCACCCCTGAGGTGATCCACATGGAGTGGCGGACCTCTCCTGACCTCTCCTGTCTCACCCGCTGCTCCTCTCAGCAGTGTACTTTGTCAGTCAACTATCCTGCTCCCCACTCCGTCTCTGGTGAATCCTCTCACTGCCCCTGCACCCCAGCTCTGTATGCATAAATAAATAAATCTTTACAGAAATAAAAATACATTTAATGTTTTATTTTGATATAGCTTAAGACTTTAAAATGTTACAAGGACAATAAAAAGAATTCCTGTACACACTTAACCCAGATTCCCCAATGTTAGCTTTGCTTTCTGTATTTGGTTTATCCTCCTCTCTCTCCCTCCATCCCTCTTTCTCATGCCAAGTTTTAAAAATATTTTGAGAGTAAGTTGCAAAGACATTTTTATAGAAACAGTACAACAATCAAAATCAGATTCCTAACACAGACAAAATATTATCTAATTTAAAGATCTTACTCAGATTTTGCTAAATGTCCAAATTGCACCAGAATTTCATGAGCAAGACAGAGAAAAATCAAATCTCTTCTTGGGTATGAGCAGGGCAGGCAATGTCCTGCAGCCTGGAATAGGCAGCCATGCACATGGATGGAGCTAAGGGGGTTTCCATAGGCAACGGGCCTCCTCTGACAGATCCAGGTCTCAATGATACCACCCTTCTTCTTGAGACTCCCCAGAATTCCCTTGTGACCCTCCACACTTCTGGTGTTGCCACAACAGCATTTTCCTCCAAATAAATGTTGCCTGGGGCCCATCACCCCAAGGCAGTGGCCTTAGGTCTCACCTACCACTCGGGCACCTAACATATCTCAGAAGATCCACCAGGCTCCAGGATTTTACTGACTGCATTGCTGCCCCATTGCCCACAGAGTTGGGGGAGGCCTCTGCTCATCTCTATCCCATTCCCTACTGAGCATTCTCTGCTGAGACCTGTAGAACTCTGAGACTGTTATTAGGGGTGGGGCTGAGGAGACACCCTGTTGGCTTCTCTTAGGCCTGGAGTGGGCCCCCAAATCACACAGCTAGTGTAAAGTCCCCTGACAGGGCAGTGGCAATCTGCACACAGGCAGAGCAGGGGTTGGGGTAGTGATGATGGAGAGGGAATGACACTCTGCGGAGACCTGTGCTCACCTCAGGGGCTTCTGGGTTGCCGGGTTGTTCTTTTCCGAGGTTGCAACATGGAGTCCATCCACCTGAATGTGGAGGCCGTAAACACACACCGGGAGAAGCCTGAGGTAGGTGGAACAAGGTAAAAACCTGCCCCTCCCCCACCCCCGACCCCACCCTTGCCCTCACGGGAAGGCTCCCCTAACCCCACAGAGCTTGGGGCTTTGAACCAGAACTCAGAAATACCCAGACCCCAGGCACTGTGAAGACACAGGCTAGAGGAACCTCTGCCCAAAAGGCCTCAGGCTGAGATCCCTGGGGGCTTGCACGGAAAGGGGTCAGGATCTAGGCCTGGCTGAAAGAGGATAATCTGATAGTGAGGACAAGGGAGAACGGAGGGGCTGGGCCCCACATCTCTGTCTCCTCCCTATTAGTCCTGCCTCAGTCATTTCAGAATGTGGACATCACTCGAGAACCTGAGGAAGCACTGGATACTGTTCCTGTCCATTACCGAGCCCTTTCTAGGCAGTAAAATTGCCTTAGCTTTTGCTTTCTTCTACCACTTCTGCCTTTGCCCACAGGCTTAGGAAAACACCAAGCCTGAGTACATTATGGCCTAGGCCTAATTTTATCTTCACTTATATTCTACTTTCAGTAGCTCAAGCTAGGTCCTTGTTTTCATTCATTGTCAAAACTGTCCAGTTCTGCACGGAGCTTTATTATACTTTCTCAATTCTTGTCCTAGAAACTGTAAAAAGTTCCCCTTTCTCCTCGAAGGAAGGGGAAAAAGGGCACTGGGAGGCTTCCATCACTGGCGTTAAGGCCCCAAGACCAGAAAGGCCTGGTCATGAGGGGGTTGAGGGTTGTGATGGCTTTCTAGAGGAACAGGTTCCTGAGCAGCATTTCCAGAGAAGAGGCAGCAGCCTGTGAGCCCATCCCATTAGGGACAATGTAGGCAGGGGCATGAGAGCTTCCTTCTCGAACGAGACTGGTACTTGGTTCATAGTGTTCTCTGTTCCTACGCCTCCCCCATGCTGAAGTTATTTTACTTTCCACACTGGTAATAAAATCAACACCTTGGCGTTCCAGGAACATCATCTCCAGGAACAATTATCTTCTCTCCCCTTCAACCACCTACTCTCTGGACCTTGTTATTACCTGGAGTTCTACCTCCTCTGTCTTAAACACAACTTTCCCAACACCTACGGCCTTTCCTTATTCCAGGATATTTAGCAGCGGATCACGAGTCACGGAAGTAATATATATATAATGTTTTTAATAAGCCAAATTAGTTCTTGGACCTCATTAACATTGTGTTCATTCATCCCTCTTTTGTTTCGCAGCCCATTCGCTAGATGTACTCAAATTGCCGCCGCTTGAAAGCTCATCTGCCCCTCAGACCCTGTCACTTCCCAAACAGTAAAAAACAGGGAGCACATCTAATTCACTTTGCAGTTTCAATGTTTATTTCTGATACCAAAACTTGACAGCACACAAGGAGGAGGGGGAAGCAATAGACAGGGAACAGCAAATAAAATTATCTTGCATGCCACTTTCAGTCAACAGGACGTGGCTCTCTAGATAGCTGTGTTCAGAAGGAATTTGAGGCTTCAGCCTCACTCAGGGGAAAGACTATTGCAACTGATTAGCAATATCTGTGAACATAAGGAAAAATTGGAAAATCAGTGATCTATATCAGATATTAAGGAATAAGTATCAAATAGTGTTTCCCATACTTTCCTCATTTCCCCACCAAGGGTTTCCTGTAACTCCCAGCACATAAATACACCCCCATGGACCCTTTACACCCCAGTGATACACCCTCTCAGGGTTATACCTACCCAACATCTCACTCAACCCAGAAGAAACCGATGGCACCAAAGTTGGCAGCAAAGTTGGCACTGGCTGTACCACCAGGGCCAATAATGGGGCCGGCGAAGGTCTGAGGAAATCTGGAGCGGGCGTTCTGGTGGTATCTGGCCCAGAAGGTAAATGGGATTCTAGACCAGGGATCTCCGAAATCTCCTTCCTCATCCCAGGTCAGCAGCTCAAACTCAATGTCATCCCAGCTCCAGGGCCCAGATACAGCCTCATCTCCAATCCCCATGCGGCTTCTCGCCTCAGCCCGGGCTTCGGCCTCTGCCGCAGCAGCATCCAGAGCATCCAAGGCCTCATCTGCAGCCTCCATGAACTGCGCAGTCCAGTCGCGTGGGTCTCTCTTCTGAACCTGAGATGAGGAACAGAAAATAAAACAAAAGCCACAAGATTACTAGAGAATGCTAGCTAATAGTTCATAGTAAAGCATCTACCATGTATCTAGTGCCCTGCTTTGTGTTGTTTACGTGCTAACAGCACACGCCACCAGTAACACAGCACCTACATATGCCTATCTGTTACCGATGACCTCACTCCTCGTCTGGACATTCCCAGTCAGTCATGCTCACCCCCTGACCTATCAAGTCTCGAGCCGCTCCTCAATTACCTCTGCAATGAATCTCAGGACTTTCATCTTGCTAGTCTCGTGGTAGGAACGGAGGCCCCAGAGGAACTCGTATTCTGGAGGGTTGCTGTTGGGCACTCGTCTATAGTCCAAGTATCTTAGAAAGAACAAAAAGACCTTTGTTTCTACCTGGGCAGACTGGCAGTCCATCAAAGTATAGTAACCTCAGACTGTGAAGCCCCAGATTTAGGGAGGAACCTCCTCTCCCCCAGACTCATTGCTAAATAGTATTTACCCTCTACCAAGGCCTTCCAACTCCCATGCCACTTTCCACTCAGCAGTCAGTCAGAGCTGTGAGGAGGTATGAGTAGGTCACAGAAAGGATGACACTTTCTTTCACCCTCTCACAGCTCCAGCTGCAGGGTCTGTGTTCTTGTCAATAAGCCACAGACAGACCCATCACAATGATGACACTGCAGTACACACGCCTTTTATGCCTACTCTGTGGATAGGGGACAGCTTCACTTGCAAGGTAATACTACTGCAGAAAAATCCAGCCACTAGGAGTATGCAATAAATACTTCCAAGTACACAGGTTGCTGCAGTGTGGATAAGGACAGGTAGTTAGCACAACAAATGAGTGTGGGAAGGTCTTTCTGAAGCAGACCACGGCACAGAAGTCATGAGGACTGGAAAAGCCCCTCAGACATCACTTACTTCTGCTTTACAAACTCATAAGTGAGAAGTTTCCGCAGATCTCCAAGGAGTGGATGTCTCACCCTAATGGTAAAAGGAAACCCATAATCAGAGACTATGACATTGCCAGAAGAAAGAAAAAAAGAATTTTTCAGCACAGAGTTCAGAGATAAGAGTGAGGCAGCAAGTAGTTCCCGCTCCACCCAGGTCACGTACTTGGGCTCTGGACCTCCCCAAACCAATTCCCTTAAACCAGGCTGATGCAAACCTGGGACCATCCTCTGTTGCCAAAGGATGGTACATATGAACAGGCAAGAGGTGAGAGAGCCCAATCATACCCAGGACGCAGTCCCATCTTGCGTAGTGCCTCCCAGAGGACAGCTGCAGTGGGAGGCAAGGGAAGACAAGGGACGGAAAGTGAGAATGGAAACCAGGCTGAAGCCATCCCAGCTGCGGGCTCAGTCACTCACCTTCACTGGCACGATTGCCATTCATGAAGATGATGCCCAAAATCACCAAGAGGAGACCCAGCTTGGGTGTGTCTTTGGTCCTAAGGGAAAACAAAAAGAACATATTTTCAATAGCCATTTGCTAGACATACCAGCCAGCTCACCCCTCGAACTCCCCAGTAATCCTGGGCTAAGGGGTCGTTCTACCCACTGCCCATGACCTGCTAGGTGACGACCCTGACCTACTTGAAACTCCCGGAAAAAAAGCACCACCGAGAAAGGCAATGCTCCTTGCCCGCCTTACGTTCCCAGTATGCCAGCCAGGGACTCGGGCGTGCTGATGAGAATATACAGGTGTTCTTCCTTGTCAATTTCCTTCAGCTGAATCCCAAATTTCTACAGGGACAGGAGAAAAGACGGTGAACGAAACCTAGCACAAGCTACCCACTCTCAGTCACAGCGTCCTGATGAGAAGGGCCCTGCGCTTCCAGTAGAAACCCGGACATCTATGCAATCAAGACTGCCCGTCACCCTGTCCTCAGGGGCTGCCTTCTCACCTTCTCCAGGACAAAGCATGCACGCTCAATGATTTCTGGATAAACATCAGTGTATTCACGGATGATATCCCTCAGCATTTCTGTAAGAGAGAAGAGGGAGCGTGCGGTCTGAGCAGCGGCCACAGAATGCAAACCCTGTGACAGCCCTGCTGGAGAGTGCTGTCAAAGGATGAAGAAGGAAGAATCAGCCATAGAAGGAGAAGTGGGAGGTGAGGGAGGGAACATAAGCAAAGAGATGTCTGGAGAGTACGGGGTGAGAGGAAGGGCAGGGCACCAGAAGTGGGGTCTGAATGCCTACCTGAGCGCTTGATGGGCACCTTTGTGTAATCTTTAAGCATCAGGTACTTGACCAATTTATTCGCCTGAAAGGGGGAAAAGAAAATCATTAAATTACAAGATATTTACAGAAAACTTGGTTAAATTACAGCTGGGAGGATGACAAAGAACAAGAGAGATAGAAGTGACTGGTGAGTTAGTTCTTACTCTTTCCTGAAGAAGGGCCACATCTCGGGGCTGTGAGGCACCCAGGTTCTGTGAGGCACGAGAGTTAGGAGAGGGGCGCAGGTTTGGTGAGGGTCGTAGGTTCTGCCAGTCAGGTGGAACTGGCCAATCAGTGGGGATCCAGTCAGGTGGGAGTGGCCAGTCAGTGGGAAGCGGCCAATCAGGTGGCAATGGCCAGTCAGGAGGCAGGGGCCAGTCAGGAGGGCCTTGCCAATCTGGAGGACCCTGCCAGCCTGGTGGGGTCTGCCATCCAGGTGGGGTCTGCCATCCGGGTGGATTCTGCCAGGCCAGAGGGTTTGGCCAGACAACAGGGCCAGGCCAGACAATGGGATTAGGCCAAATCACTGGGTTCTGCCAGATCACTGGGTTCGGCCAGATCACTGGGTTCTGCCAAGCAACAGGGTTTTGCCAGGCTGGTGGGGTCTGCCTAGCTGGGGGGCTCTGACGTGCTGGTGGGGTCTGCCTGGTTGTCTGGTTTTGCCAGCCTGATGGGTTCTGCCAAGCCAAGGGGGTCTGCCAGAGCACATTTGGGGGTGCGCCAGGTGGGTTCTGAGTGGTAACTGGAACTGGTGCAGACCTCCAGGTCCCTGCAGACAGTGGGGCCCGCCTCTGGTCCCCACTGCTGTTGTCTTCCACATTCAAGTTATTAATCTGCATCACCAGAGAGAAGGAAGGCCAAGAGTTACCACATGTTTGTGTCTTCACCCTATCTATTCCAGGAAGACGCCCCCCCACCCCAGACCCTCACCTGTAGTGACAGCCTGACCCGCTAGCCAATGTTCACCCTGAGACCTGGGCTTGTCTTTCACTGTCTTCCAGGCAGGAGTTTCATCTCTGCACCAGGCCAGGAGCAGCCCAAGGGTGGGGCCTGAAGCCTCTCCTCTTCCTATGTACACTACTGGCTCCGCTTGTTACCACCCTGAACAAATCACTCAAGTCACCTCACCTCTCTGGGTCTGAATTTCCTCTCTGTAAAACTGAGACTAGAACCCCTGGCTGATGGAAAGTACTTTGAAGACTTAATGAGTGAGGTACACATGGCAATTACTATCAAAACATCAACTACGTGAGGTACACATGGCAATTACTATCAAAACATCAACTACGTGAACCACATATAGATTGTTGTATATGTCCATGTATCATCTCCCCATCAACCTATGGCTACCCAGAGGGCAGGAATTATGACACTTATTTTGTCACTTATGACCCAGGTGAATAGAGACAGCTACCTAGCTATCTATACATGCCTACAAATTGTTTAGAACAAATGAACAAACTCAGAGAAGAAAACAGAGCCCAAAGCAAAGTGGAAGTACCAGGGATCTCACCTTGCGGGTCCTCTTGCCCCGAATTATAGTCCTAGACTCCAGATTCTGAGCTTGGGAACCATCTGCTGGTGTCTGTGCAGCTGCACCATCAGATTCAGAGATACCTGGTTCAGCCTCTACATCAGCCTGGGAAGTGGCCATCTTGGCCTGATTAACATTCTGGATCTGGGTATCAGCTATAGGGGCCTTAGTGGTGTCATTCCAAGCCTTAAAGGTTGTCTTAGGCTGAGTGTTGGCCATCTCATTGGCATTGAGAGACTGAGAGAAGTTGTAGGAGGTATTTGCTCCCACCTTAGTATTAGTAGTGGCATTTTGGGCCTTAAAGGCCATCTCAGACTTGTTGGCAGTTAACTCACTCGTGGTTGCTGCCTGGGAAAAATCATAGGCAGCATTTGGGCCCTTTGAGGTGGTATTTTGGGCCTTAAAGGCTGTCTTAGGTGGGGTGTTGGGCATCTCCTTGGCATTAAGAGCCTGAGAGAAATCATAGGCACCATTTGGGCCTTTGGAGGTGGCATTCTGGGCCTTGAAGGCTGTCTTAGGCCTAGCGGCAGCTGCTGAAACCTGAATATCAGCCATCTCACTGGCTGTTGGGGGCTGTGAACTCTGGGGACTAGCATTCTGCCCGCTGGCAGCTGCTGTGGCTTGGTTGGTAGGTGGAGCCTCTGAGATCTGGATGGCCTCCATCAGGGTCTGCATAAGCAAGGCGCTGTCTTCCACAGAGGCCTCAGTCTGCAAATACAGGGAAGAAAATTAAATCTCAGGGCCTTTCGGGCAGGAGCAGGATGGGGGGTGGAGCAGCTCGGGAGAGGTGCAGAAGGGCAGCTAGTGCAAAAGGAGGTCGGAGGCAAAGATCTGCAACACTGGAGGAGCTAAGAGAGGCTGAGTGGTAACACAGTGTGGCAGGGGCTGAGTGATGCAGGGCAGAGGTTAAACCGCGGTGTGGGTTGCAAGGAGTAATGAGTCCAGGAGAAGTGGTACGGGGGATGGTCCAGGAGTGAGGTTAGAGCTGCTAGGCGCGCGCATGCTGTGCAGGCATGCTGTGAGGCGTGTGGCGTGCAGCAGGAGTTAGGGACGGGAGGTGGAGCCAGGGTGTTGCGAGGAGTTGAGGAGAATAAGGGGGGTCGCAGGGGGTGGGGAATGCAGAAGGGAGGGCGGGTGGAAAAGGGCGAGTGGGGGAGGGGGCAGCAGATTGCTGTACAGGCATCAGGGCTATGGGAAAAAAATGGTTCCATACCCAACCCGCATTCTCTGGGCAGATTGCCCTGACTACTAACAGGGTCTCCCCTTTCTCTGAGCAGGGACTGATGGTCGCAAAGCATGCCCCTCCCCCGTCCCCCATCGCTAAACCATGGGAATCTTAAAGGGAGTTAAAGCATGAAGAGGGCAAAATAGGATACAGGGTTTGGGGGGCCAAAGAGACCCAAGGGGAGCTGTCGGTTGGGGAAATGGCAGGGTGGGGGGGTGGAGATCTCACCTGGAAGCCGAGGAGGCCCGCACCACAGTCCATGTTCTGAGCCATGGCTCCTGTCCCTCTGGCAAGAGCAGAGCCTGGGGGGTGTGGGGGAGGAGCTGGGGTTATACTACAGAGGGCAAATATAAAGGACCGAATTTAAGGGGAAGGTTTGAGGGTTGCTTGTGGGGGGGGGGCGCGCGGATGAGGTGCTGAATGTTAAGAACCTGCCGGACCGTAGTGGGAAAAGTGAATGGGTGTCCCAATGGGAGGTTCTGAATCCTGAGAAGCTACTGACTGGGAGAAGCTTCAAGTCAGGGTTCAGAAAGCAGGTAACAGTTATGAATCCAGGGAGACTGGGCTGGAATTCGCGTCTGGGCAATTGAATGAGGGTTCTGAATCAGAAGGAACCGTTTAACAGTACAGCTCGAGGTCGAGAACGTGGAGATTGTGAACGATGGGAGGGGATTGGACGGGTTCAGAGAGAGGAACAGGGGTCCTGAATAAGGGAGGATCAGGTGAAGGGTGTGAATCGGAGCTCGGGTAGCGGAAAGGGGATTAGAATCCGGGGTAAAGGGGTCGGGATGAAAAATGGGGGGCCCGCACCAGGGGGCAGATGCCCTGTCTGGGGGCTAAATCTCACCTTGCCTCAGGCCCCAACCCCAACCCCCTCGTTGTCTCCCTTCTTCACGACTCAGAGGATCGGGATTGCAGTGCTCGGCTCTCAGCAGCCGCACCCTCTCCTTGTCCAGGAGAAAATGCCAGCGCGGCAGCTAGAACGACCCCGCCTCTCCGCTTAATATACCACCCACCGCCTCAGATGGCCGCGCGCATGCGCAAGACCCGAACGACCAAGTAGAGTCCCGCCCGCTTCCCCAACAAAAGCTTCGTCCTAAAGACCATGATGCGCATGTGTAATGGCAGGCAGTCCCGCCCCTTTGCCAACACACCACCCCACCACCAACCAGGTCGACAATATACAGTGATCCCTCCCCTTCCTCCGTATCCCCTCCCCCAAACAGATGCGCTGTGGCTCTAGGTCCCACCCCTTGCCCCCGCACACCGGCCCCCTACCTTTTCCGCAATGCGTCTCTAAGCCTATCCCTCCCCTCTCAAGGCCCCTCCTGTCAGGTCGGCATGCATCTCCACCCCCTTGCCTAGCAACACTTAGATTACTGTGCAGGAGGTCTCAGTGTGGGGTCTCTAATTGCAACAAGTGCTAGGCTCCTGCTAAGCCCATCCACTTTGGGACCCAGGAAAAGCAATGGCCTGAGAGGATAGATACACTGTTAGAGGTGGGAAAAGTCTGTGCCTGCTACCTGACTCCCGATCCCCCACCCCCCTCACCAGCTTGCAGACTTGTAAGCAAGCTTTCTTGCTTGCCCTTTGTGCAGCTCCAGCCATGGACTTATTTTGTGCGTGGAGGTGAGGGGTGGTGGTGCAGCATAGGGCACAGCTTGTACATCACAGCACGTTCTGTGCTGGTGTTTGTCTTTCTCCCACAGCAGCCTGCGACATGGTTTTCAACGTCTCCATTTTGCAGATCAGAAAGCCGAGGCACAGAAATATTCTGTGATCTAGACAAGGTCACAGAGTCAGTAAATAGAAAATGAAGAGTTTGAGCCAGGGTCTTCCTGACTTCAAAACTCAGGTTCCACTAGTGCTGGCCTGGGGGGTGAGGCACCCTCCTTCCTTCACTCTGAATGCCAAACCTTCCCTCACCTCAGTATCTTTCCCAAATATATGAAAGGTTTGTGTTCTTCCAGACCTATCACATGCTCTGCATCCGGGACACAGGTAAAGGCCAAACCCTATGTCCTGCCAATTCTTTAGGGGCCCATGCAGAGTAGCAATTGTACCTTGGGGTCCACGCTGTCAACTTCCAGGTCTTTGCATGGAGAGTGGCACAAATTGCCTCTGAGGCCTTCCTGGTGCCTGCCAGACTGCCCAGGGCATTAAGGCACTTGCATGTCTGAACCAGGCAAGCCCTGATTTAGAGCAAACAGTTGCCCAGGTTGCTCCCAGGGCGGCACCTCAATTTGGGATGGAGTGCCAGGTCTGTCAGTCACTGCATTGGCTTACTCAGCTCACTACACTTCTGAGCCTGGTTCTTAATATACAAAATGGGAAGCACAAGGAGCACTTCCTAGAGTCCTACTTAAGGACACACATATGTTATGCCTCCAGAATGACTGGAAACTCAAAAAACTTTCAAAAGCAGAAAATGGTATACACATATGAAGTGACTCAAATTGAACTGATTCTTTCCAAAAATCCAAGGCAGATCTTTGTGCATTTCACATTTGTTCTGGCATCAGTTCCTGCCAGAAGCCAACATATGAAAAGAAGCTAACGCTAGGAAGGACAGCAGCATTTGGTCCCCAAGGGCCAACATCAATTCTGCCTGGCTGGATGACTTTCTTCATCTGTTGCATAGCAACCTCCCCTGTCAGCTGCCTGTTTTTCCTCAGCACTTCCTCTGTAAAGTGTCTGCAGTGGGACGTGATCAGACTCAGGAAAGGAGGTCTGAAACACCATTTTATAAGCTAGCTGCTTCCATATCTGTATTTCTAGTCTTGACTTGGACTATGACTTTTAGATCCACAATGCAACTGCCTAGCTCAGTTCTCCAATTAGCTATCTCTCAGTATTTTCAAAATTAACAGGTCCCAAACTGATTCTGCCTAACCAACAGTTTCCCCTTTAATCACCCTTTTCCCAACCCATTTGAATGAAAAAAGTCTTTGAGAGAGGTGGATTTTTGTTTGTTTTATTCATTGCTGTATTCCCAGTGCCTGAGATGATACCTGGCATATCTTATATGCCAAAAAAAAAAAAAATTGATGATGAATGAATGAATCCCACTATCCACCCTGATTGTCAAGCAAGACACCTGCAATGAATCTACTTATTTTCCTCATTATACAGAAAATGTATATTCGTTATTAAAAATTTCACAGTACCTATTTTTTAATTAGTAAGCACTCTAAATCCCACCCTCTTTCAATAAAGTATTTTGATGCTACTTTATCAATTAACACTTTATGCACATACATTCTTACATAAATGAATTTATTGTATCTGCCATAAATATTTTCAATTGCATTTTGATTATTGCCTCCTGCTATTTTCTTTCACCACTACCCTCTTTTATGACACATGCATTTTTAACAACCATACTTGTATCCTTCATATTCAAAGTCATGTTTTCAACTGCTTTACAAAATTATATACACTTCAGTGCACTTGATTTATCATAGTTAAGACTAGTCTACTCACACTCTTTTACACTGCTGCATAATATTTCATGATAGGGATGTATCACCATCTGTTACAGCATTTCCCTACTGACGGTCATTCATTTAGTTTCAGGGGGATTCTTTTGAGGGAAGACACACTGCAATACAACATTGCAATAAGAACAGTTGTACACATATATTATATTTTAATGCTTTTTTAAAAATTCTTATGACATCTGATGCCCAGGGATAAGATTGATATTCCCTATAGCACTTAGTACAACAAGACTTCTCAATTTTTGGCCAATTTGGGTGTGCATTTTATTGGAATTTTCTTCTGGTTTTAATTTATATTTCTGATAAGTAATGGGGCATATACTCACATATTAATGGGCCTGTTAGATTTCTTTTGTAAAGTCTGCTAGTCTTTAACCTATTTTCTTGTGTTAATGTAGTCTTTGATGTGTAAGATTATTTTATATACTCCTACATATGCTGACTGAAATCCCTTGGAGCTAGAGGTATTTCAAGTTATTTCCCCACATTCAGTAAGGTAATAGAGTGCATATATTCTTTGTTATATAACAGTTCCAACTGTACAAGTCACAAATGGCAGATACTCACTTTTCACATGCTCTGATCTTTCTGATCACAGCTAAATGAATGTGATCTAGGATTTACCAGTGTGGCAAGGTCCTCAAGACCATCCTCAATAGCTATAAAACTCAGAAAAGGTGTTATATTTGTGGATGTAGTTCATTACAGTGAAGAGATACCGAATTAAATCATCACTATTAAAAGCAGCATAGGGCAAAGTTCAGGAGAGACCAGGCATGAGTTTCTAGTTGTTCTTTAAGTGGCTTTGCATGATCAGTGCTTAATTCTCCCAGCATGATGTGTGGCAATCAGGTTACTCACTGGAACGTTGAAACCTTTACTAGGGGTCAGTCAGGTAGGTATGGGACACCTGCGTGACTGACCTTAGTAACTAAGTATCCAGCCTGTGCATAGGTCAAACTAATACCACAGATCCAAGGCCCCACTCTAACCCCACTGTCAATATAAATTATCTGGTATGGTCAAAGCCCCAGGTGAACAAAGACACTCCAATCAGGGAGGGCATTCCAGGGACTTAAAGGTTATCTTTCAGGAGCTTGTCAAGAGTGGAACCTTTCTTTAGAATTTGAGTACCTGTCTTTGGAATGCACCGTTTTGAACACCCCAGACCTGCTGAGTAAACTCTTCTGCTGCACAAACTGTCACTTCAACCTAATAGTTATCTGCAAGGAATGATTCAAAGATGAAATGATGGAGTTCATTGTCACAGCTCTAGTGCTGAGAGCAGCAAGCACTAGAAAATCCACTTCCTAGAAGCAGCACTGGTAGCAGGGCCTGGGCTGCATCAGGTATCCAGTGTGCAGCACTGGCTTACTGGTGTCCCACTTACGGCATGATTTCTGAAATGAGCTAAGTCAGCTGCTCTTAGCAAATTATTCTAAATTTTTAGACAATAAATTCTAAATTTTTTAGACTTTTTATTTTGAAATAATTATATATGCTGAGAAAATTGCAAACATACTATAGATGTGCAGTGTACGCTCCAGCCACTTTCCCAATGGTTATAGATAATGTAATTGACATTGGTATGACATACATGTATAATTCTTATCACTTATCACATGTAGAGGATTCTATAGCAATCACCACAGCAATCAAAATACTGTACTAGTCTATCACCACCAGCTTTTGCTTCGTACTACCCTTTATAGTCTCACTCAAATTCCTTCCCCCCCAGCCTTAAACCATGGCAACGACTAATGTTTCTGTGATTTTTACATTTCAAGAAAGTTATAAAATTGGAACCACACAAGATGTAGCGCTTTGAATGGCTTTTCACGCAGCATAATATCTATGAGATACATCCAAGTTTTTTGTTGTATGGAGGGTGTGTTGCGTCTTCTTGCTGCACACCATTCCTCCATAGGAGTGATGTGCCTCACCTGGACATCTGGTTGGTTTCCAGTTTGGGACTATTATGAATAAAGCTGCTATAAACATTTGTGTGTGTGTATATATGTAGATATAGATACACCACACACACACACACACACACACACACACACACACATAGTGAGCATAAGTTTTCATTTCCCTGGGATAAATGCCCAGGCGTACAACTGCGGGGTTGTACAGTAAAAGCATGTTAGTTATAAGAAACTGCCAAACTTCCCCAGAGTGGTAGTATCATATTACATTCTCACCAGCAATGTATGAGTAATCCATTTTCTTCAGATCCTTGCCAACATCTGTTGTAGTTTTTAACCATTCTGATAAATATGAAGTAAGAACTCCTTGTGGTTCTAATTTGCATTTCCCTAATGGTTAAGTATATTGAGCATTTTTATATGTGCCTACTTGCCATCTATATATTCTCTTTGGTGCAACGTCTCTCCATGTCTTTTGCCCACTTTTACCTAGATTTTTTTGAGCATTGAATCTCAGAACACAGTTTACAGTTTAAGTATAAACGGCCTGATAGATGGTTTTCTCCCAGTGTGTAATTTCTCTTTTTATCCTCTTAACAGTCACAAGGCAAAATTCTGGGGAAGTCCAATTTTCCTTTTAAAAAATTGGTTTTTGTGTCATTTCTAAAACCTCTACGATAAGCCCTAGAGACCTGAGGGTTTTGGCCAATGTTACATGTAAAAGCTGTACATCTGTAACTTTTATATGGAAGCTTATCCTCCATTTGGATTTCAATTTTGAATGAGATGGAGGGTTTAGATTGAGGCTCATTTTAGGAGAATAGAGGAGGAATATCAAATCACTCCAGAACAACCGACATTATTCCATTGAATTCTTTTTGCATCTTTGTCAAAAATCAGTTGGCCCTATCTGTGTTGGGCTATTTCTGAATTCTTTATTACATTTTGTTGACCTATTTGTTCAGTCACCAACACCACACAGTCTTGATTACTATAGCCACATGAAAGTCTTGTAATTGGACAGAACTTTATTCTTTTTTCAGAATTATTCTATTATTCTAGTTCTTTTATTTCCCCATCTATTTTAGAGTAATCTATATAATCCACACAATCTATATTATCTAAATGTTGTATAATAACATTCATACAATCTATAATATCTAATTATCTATACAAACCTCTTGCTGGGATTTTGATAGCAACTGTACTTTTAGTATTCAATTTTATCTGCCCTGAGAACTTTTACGCATTGCACTGTCTATGGTTTTATTGGTTGTTCAAAAATTTTCAGTATTTTTAAATGATCATAGTTTCTCTTAAAAAATATAGAACAACACAACAAGTTTAAAATGCCCTAATTCCATTTACCTCACCTCGCTTTTGTGCTGTTATAAATGTGGTGCTTTCTATAGGTAAAATACCATTTCTCTCTGCTGCCTTTCAATATATTTTATTTCTGTTTTTAACGTTTAGAAGTTTGAAAATAATATGTCTTGGTGTCAATTTCTTT
The DNA here is from genome assembly GCF_000260355.1 of Condylura cristata. NCBI lineage: Eukaryota > Metazoa > Chordata > Mammalia > Eulipotyphla > Talpidae > Condylura > Condylura cristata. The sequence goes on along the minus strand of NW_004567128.1, from coordinate 30,352,116 downwards.
GGCTCCTGTTTGGCATTTGCTCAACTTCTTAAATCTGAGACTATACTTTTTTTCTGTATTTGTGAAACCTTCAGTCACTATTTCAGTCCCTCTTCTTTCTTTTCCTCTGTGAGTAGGGTGACAACTGTGTTAATATTTAAAAAAAAATTAATCCAACATGTGCCCGGGGTTGTTTGCTTTTGTTTTTCAGTCTGTTTTATTTTCCCCTGCTGGTCAGATTAGATAATCCCTAGTTTTCCAGCTTCAGGGTCACTGTTCATCCTTCTGTCATCTTGTTCTGCTGTTTGGCTCCTGGATACAGGTTATTTTTAGGTTTATTTACTGAAATTTTTAGTTCTTAATCTTCATACTTCTTTATATATTCTTTTTCTTTACTGAGACTTTCTATTTTTTCATTTGTTCTAAGAACAGTGGTATTTGCTCACTGAAACATTTTTACATTGGTTGTTTAAAAATTAGTGTCAGATGATTTTAATATCTGTGTCATCTTGGTGTTTATGTGTGTTGATTGTTTTTTTCTCATTCAAAAGTTGTGGCTATAGTATTCTTGATGTGAGGGGTAAATTTTCAATTAAATCTGGGATATTTTGCATATTATGTTATGAGCACTTGAATGTCATTTAAATCTGTTTTAGCTATGTGGTAGAAGTCCACATTCCCACCCAGCCTCTAGCAACACCAGGAGAGAGGAGCTCCTTGTTACTGAGGGCTAAGAGAGAGCTCTAGTTCCATATTAAACTTGGATTCTAACTACCTGGGTGCCCAGTAACATGGTAAACAGGTGTCATGTTTATACTGGGTGATGATAAAAATCCTGACTCTCCGGGCCCTCCCAGGTGGTGCAGCACTAAGAAGCTAAAGCCACTTCATCATGAGTTCGATCCCCGTCCCAGAGGTGACCCACAAGGCGCGGCAGACCTCTCCTGACCCGCCCGTTCCTCCCATGAGCAGCGTACTTCGTTGATCTGCCTGTTCTGCTCCCCACTCTGTCTCTGGTGAAGCCTCCCATTGCCCCCACACCTCTGGCCTGTACCCCAGTTCTGTATGCATAAATAAATAAATCTTTTTAAAAAATATCCTGAGCTGAGGCTATGGCAAAGAACACGTCATTGTCCATTAGGGATGAAGAGTCAGCCTCCACAAATGTTCTTTGGCATCATGCAGATTACATCCACCCTTGTCTGATACTCTGTCAGGGTAATGAAGGCCTCATTATAATCTGGCGGGAGTGAAAGTACAGGGCCTCTGTGGTTTTTCATGAGTAGAGGTGGGGCAACAGTCTTTGCTCTTGTAGTTAGACAGAGGAGAGCAGTTTTCTAAAAAAAAAAAAGTTTCTGTCTGCTAAACTGTCTTGTCGTTTGGATACAGAGAGAGAAGACATATTTGGGGCTTTTCTTTTTTGGTCTGGGATACATACACCAAAAATTAAAATAAATAAGGTGATGACAATCTTAAAAAAAAAAAAGGGGGGGGGTGAACCTAGGTCACTTATTACCATGTCGTTCCTTAGTATCCAAGAGCCTCAGGGAGTATGTCTTCTAATTTCCAATTTTCAGTGTCTTCTCATGTTTGGCTTAACTGTAATGCCCAGAGACGAATAAAGAAAAAGTACATCTATACTATTTTCCACTTCCTTCTGGAAGCAAAAGTTTCCCAATTCTGTTTGTTTTATATACTATTGGGATTAAAAGGATTTATCAAATTATATATAATATGTATCATATATTGTATATATTTTATGTGTGTGTACATATATATGTGCTCCTTATTTTGTTGTCTTACATGATTTGCTGAAAATCAGGAACAATATTGGGTAATAATCTCAATAAATAACATGTCCTACTTTTCCCCCCAATGACCTTATCATTTCACCATTTAGAATGTTTGTTGTAGTACACAGTAGTTTCTTTCTCTGCTTATTGTACTTAGTTACTCATAATGCCTACTTTTAACTTATTCACATGTCTTCACAAACTTAATCTGTCATCTATTCCTACTTGAGTCTACCATTTTACATACACCTTAATTCAATTCTATTCCCTCACTTGTCACTATTTTGTTAGAAGGGGCAAGGTAAGGCAGAGGAAGTAGAAGGAGAAAAGTTGAAAAGAGGATGAAGTGTAAGAGGGAAGAAGGAAAGAAGAAGAAAAAAGGCATAAGAGAAAAGGATAAATGAAAATAGTAGCTGTACCTAAGTGCAATTATTAAGATGAGGAGAAACAAGAATGCAGGAAGAATGGACACCAACTTGAAATAGAAAAAGCAGGAAGAAAGGAAATAGAAGTAAGCAGAGAGGAAAATATTCTTATATTCCCATGATTCCTGAGCTGAGGGCCCTCTCTGGTGGCGCAGCGGGTTAAAACACAGCACTAAGAAGCTAAAGCCACTTTAGCATAAGTTCAATTCCCACCCACATGGAGCAGCAGACCTCTCCTGACCCTCCTGCTGCTCCCCTCAGCAATGTATTTCATCGATCTGCCTGTTCTGCTCCCCACTCTGTCTCTGGTGAATCCTCTCACCACCCCTTATCTCTGGCCTGTACCCTGGTTCTGTATGTATAAATAAATAAATCTTTTAAAAAAAATATCCTGAGGCCCTCCCTGGTGGCGCGGCAGGTTAAAGCACAGCACTAAGAAACTAAAGCCACTTCCGCATGAGTTCGGTCCCCGCCTGCCCCGCCCGCTGCTCCCCTCAGCAGTGTGCTTCGTCTATCTGCCTGTTCTGCTCCCCGCTCTGTCTCTGGTGAATCCTCTCACCCTCCGCATCTCTGGCCTGTACCCCAGTTCTGTATGAATAAATAAATAAATAAATCTTTAAAAAAAAAATATCCTGAGCTGAAGGAAACTATGTGAGGAGGGCTAAGGATCAGAATGCCCAGAGACTCCATGCAACCATTTCTATTTTGTAGTCTTGTTCTCTCTTGGCCTCCCCCAGAACTGAGACACAAGGTCACACTACCAGAGTAACTGACAAATCCAGGGGTGATTTCTTCCCATCCCTGGAATGCAGGGCCTAGGTTTTTTCTTTTCCAGGAAATCTACTGTCTCCTTGCTTCCCTCTGCTTGTGTTCCCAACAGAATCAAAGTGAGGGTGAAGGCACAGCCTTGAAAACAAGTACAACCAAAAACAAAAAGTTGAAGAAACTAAAAATCAGTGACTTCTCTTAGACCTGACAAAGAAATGAGGTTTCAGCAAACTATACTCCAGAAATCTTTGAGAAGGAAATTCAGGGTCAGATGAGATCTGCTTGCCTCAAACAGAACCAACTAGAACCATAAACTCATAAGAACACTTTCGGTAGTTAAGTGCAAGGACAAGAAGGACAAGAAACTCCTGGGAGTGGTGACTTTGGGGGGAAGGGAGGGGAGTAAGTATCCACTTTCATTGGCTACTACCAAATCTCACAGTGAAGATCTAAGAAAAACAGCCCCATTGCCTTGGCGGGAGAGAAGAATCCTTGTGAATATCCTATGAAATAAGCCCAGAGCCTTTCACCTGACAAAGGTCAACCCTCCAGGAAGAAAGAATACCAGAATATTGTCCCAGAGCCATGGAGGAAGGACATGCTCCTCAGTCCACTCCTTCCAGCATTCTTGTCTCATCTAAGGTGGGGAGAGGGAGACTATACAAGATGAAATAACTGTCAAGATCTCAGATCAGTGTCACTAAAACAGCAAACTTTAATTGGAATTTTACGAAAACACTCCCTTTTTCCCACGCCACTGCACCAACAGCGCTTCAGGCTAATGATGGTGAGTTATAGCTGACTGTGCAGTAAGAAAAATACTCTCAAAGGAAAAGTACTTATGTGATAGGGTAATCCCCAAGGAAGGAGGTGGCTCCAGGTCCCCTGACCACCCTAAGGAAGGGTGGAAGTGAGCAGGAAGGAGAAGCTAGAGAAGACTGGGAAAAAGGAGATCCAAAAGGAGACCTGGAGGAGGCGCACTGAGTGGACAGACATGTGAGGAAGCTGCACTTGCTTCTTGGCCTTGGACTTGTACCAGGCACTGGGGAAACATGGAGGGAGGCCTTTGCAGCAGAATGGGTAGGAACCCATGGGGAGGCTGACAGTGGTAGCCTTTATCTTGATTGTGAATTTTCTCTTTTCCTTGCAAACTTGTCTGGCCCCTCCTGCCCCTTTCCTAGGGGTCCCCCACTAGAAAGTGCCTCTGACTTGTGGCAGGCTTTTGGGTCTCAGCAGGCCTGCTTTGGGCATTTACCCAAAAGGGAACGGGTAGCTTTGGGTGTTTCGTGTGGAAACTGTTTTACCTATTCTTTTCCTTCTCGTCTCTGTATTGCATACTACTTGTATTAAAGTTATTATCTATTGAAGGTCTTACACCCTAACATATGTCTTGTCTTGATGAGGCAGAAGTTAGAATCTATTTAGAGCAGATCAGCAAATTTGGGGGTCCTGGAGTGCTCCCCACCCTGCCCAATGACAGACACTTAAGGACGCCCCAAGTAAAGAGGACAGAAAAAAAGGACACTAGAGGAATGCGATGTCTCTGGCCCCTACTGCTAAAGGAAACTTAAAACAAAGTCCAAATCCTAGTTAGGTCAACATAATTCTTCACACTAGAAGCTTATCTATTTCTAATCCTATTGCCTAACACAGTGCATCGACCTTTAAACAAAAAATTACAAGGCACACCAAAAGGCAAAGTGAAAAATTCCGAAGAGACAAAGCAAGCATCAGGCTCAAATGTGGCAGTGCTATCAGAATTACAGACAGGAAACTTAACATACTGTAATAAATACATTAAGTACTCTAAAGAAAAAAGCAGACGACATGCAAGAACAGATGGGCAAAGCAACCAGAAAGATGGAAATTCTAGAAAGAATCACAAGGGAACAATATGAATAGAAAATATCATACAAGGAAATGAAGAATGCCTTTGATGGGCGCATTAGTAGCCTGGACATGGCTGAGGAAAGAATCCATGAGCCTAAACATAGGTCAGGAGACTCTTCCCAAACAGAAATGTAAACAGAAAAAATAATTTTAAAAAAACAAACAGAATAGCCAAGAACTGTTGAACATTTCTAAAGATGCAACATATGCATAACTGGAACACCAGAAAGAGAACAGGATAATGCAAATAAAAATGACTAAAATTTCCCAAAATTAAAAGCAACTGATCATAAATCTAGGAAGCCCAGAGAACATCAAACAAGTAAATAAAAATTTTGCACTGAGGCACATCATCTTAAAACTGCAGAAAAGCACAGACAATGAGAAAATCTTGGAAGACGCCATAGAAAGAACAAGGATAGGAATTATATCAGACTATTCATCAGAAACCATGCAAGAAAAAAAAGAGTGAAATATTTAAATTGTTAAAGCAAAACCCACCAACTTAGTACTCCCATATCTAGTAAAAACACCCTTTAAAAGTGAAGGAGAAACAAGAGAAGTTCAAACAAAAACTGAAGGAATTCATTGCCAGAAGACCTGCATACAAAAAAAAAAAAGTTCAAAGAATTTCTTTAAAACAGAAGGCAATTATATAGAGCAGAAAGATGGAACTATATAAAAACAGGAGAGCACTGAAGAGGGAATAAGTGAAATCTTCTTTTAAAGAAGAAATGAAATGCAATTAAAGATATTTGAAGATACTATAATCAAAGGAAATTTATTGAATATGTTTTTCCATTATTAAACAAGTATTTGCAATTCACCAAAGAGTTGTTTCCTCCTTCACTTTTAAAGGATGTTTTTACTAGATACAGGAGTACTTAATTGGTGGGTTTTGCTTTAACAATTTAAATATTTCCCTCTGTTTTTTTCCTTGCAAAAAAATATACAGCAAGGGTTAAAGTAAAAGAGCAAATTATGGCACACAATTAGTAAACAGAAGATGTGTTAATATCACTTTAAGGCACAGCACTTTACGGCAAGATATTATTCAGATTCTCTATGTAATGTAAATAGGATAATACCAAATCTTAATTTAAACGATATGTAAGAAGAAATAATAAAACCAAACCCACAGCATAAGACTATATACCCTTTCTATATAATCAATAGAATACTTAAATGGGCCCTCCTTGAAATTCCTACATAGATACTACCCAATAATGTCCAAACATAAAACATTCTAATGTTTCAAAATAAGTACTACAGAGTTCTTAAATTCCTTTTCCTTGTTTTCTGGAGTGGAGTTAACTTGATTTTATCTCTGTTGTGCAAGGATTTAAAAAGAAATTTTAAAGTATGCCTTCTAAGTGCTAATGTATTGTGACAAGTCAGGAGGAAATAATGGTGAGCAAAAAACACATTCATTACCTACTTTCAAGGAGCAATGGACCCCAGTCTAATGTAAACAAAACTGAGACCATAGGACTTGCACAGTGTTAGGAAACTACTGAGTTTCTGATGTCAATCTGCACCAGGCACGTAGGCAAAGTCACATTTCAAGATTACACCAAGTGACTTAATGATTTTGGTGTAAGCTTCAATAGCTCACATCTTCCTTCATACTGTTTAATTCCCTTCTAGTTTTCCTCACTCTCATCATCATAAGAATTAATTTTCCATTAATAAGCAGAAGGGGACCAAAAGAGATGAGAGAAGGAGCCTGAAAGTGGGAACTCCATGCAGTTTGAGGATGTCTGCATGGTATCTCACAAGATGACCTTAGCATAAGGACTCTTGGTATCTTGTGACACAGAACCCTCTGTCATCAACAGATGTTCTCATATGCCTGGTTTGTGGCTTAGCTCTCACATGTCCTCAGTGTTCAGCATTAATATAAAACTTATGGACCATTTAATTTGAGAGTAATGGAGCATTGAAACAAATACAACAGATATAGGGGCTGCCTTTAGATGAATCATATACTTCAGCTGTGGCATCTTCTGGCTTGGTTTTATGAAATAAGGATCGTCTGAAAAAGGTGGGGAAATGGCCCATACCAAGTCAATATTCCCACCTGCCCACATGAGCAACTGCCATTACTGTATTATATCTGAGATTGTCTTAACATATGTTATAGTAGATTATTTTGAAATAACATTATCCATGATATTAAAAAGCCTTTGCAAGCTTCTTTATAATAGCTATATAATATCCACAATATAAATTTACCTACTCGATAAGTTAACAAAAGTATTCTTTCATTTATTTTTGTTAATTAGATTATCACTGTGGTGATTTTTTCCCCTATAAATTTACATATATACCCAATTATTTCTTTACGGCATATTACTAAAAATGGGATTACTAGGTTAAAGAGGTATGAATTATTTCAAGACTTATATTTAATAATCCCAAAATGCATTCCAGAAAAAAAGTTTCATCAGCTCTAGTAGTGGGGTAGAGTTCTCATGTACCTTTAACAGTATCGAGCATTTTTAAAAATCTCTTCTCATTTGATAGACAAAAATGATAGTTAACTAATGTAAATCAAATTTATTTTATGATTAAGGAAGAGGGACACATTTTTAGTGTTAGTCATTTGTACTTCTATTGTGAGAGTTCCTTAATATTAAGAATATTAACCTTTTATCCATACATTTATTACAAATATATTTTAGTTGTGGCTTGCCTCTTAATTTTGTTCATGAGTTCTTGATCTAGAATGGAATGTTAAAGATTACTTTATCTTTCACTATGATCTCCATTTTTTTAAGTGCCAGTGATATCTTTCCTTATTTAGAAGCCAAATACTTATTTTTCTGGAAAGTAATTTGGAAATGTGTATTAAAGGCCTAAAAAAATATTCAGACTTTCTCAGTAATTTACTTTTGCAGACTTTTGACCTTTGAAGACACCAGAGTCATACGTTCTGCTGTGGAATTATACTGATGTTTTTAATGACAGAAGGACACTTCTATTGCAGTACAAAGTGAGAAAACACAATGCAAATTTAGCAGGTTATGGTTGCCTCAGGATTTTGGTTAAGGCAACATAGCTAAAAAATATGTACATATCGACACCAACTACCCCCACATCTCCTCAAGAAAGCCACCAAGAGAACATAAATCTCTAGGGCTGACACAAGAACAGCAACTCAGTCATGCTATCGATGTTGATCTCATTCCTTCTTAACCCAAATAGATTTAGAGATTAGAAAGAATTAAGGAAGAATTTATATTGCTGTGAGTCCTTGGCTTGAGAAAGAATGTTTTCCCCTCCCTTGAGAAGGGGAGGGGCATGTGACTCACTTGTCAAAGCCTCCTTACCAGGAAGCCAAAAAATCACTTATAGAGATTGGGGGGACCTGCATGGGATAATAACAAAAAGCCCCTTTAAATCACATTTTGGATATTTAACAGTTTCTCTCCAGATTGAAATGTCTTGTTACTCAGATTTGATTTGCTCTTTCAGACTTGTCTATATGACTGAATTCCTCTGGCTTTTCTTCACTATGTATTCAACTATACTGAAAAAAGTTTGATCTCTGGTTGAAAGATCATCCACGATGACCACATTTATAGGGTTTATCTCTGCTGGTGGATTTTTTTGCTGTTAACAAAATAACAGAAGCTGGCTAAGGTTCTTTAATGCTCTTCACACATACTTTCTCATCAACATGACCTTCTTAGCTTTTTCTGATCCCTAAAACTGAGCTGAAAATACAATCATGTGACTGATACCATGGGGAGCCTGTTGTAGGGGGTTGTCATCATTTAAGAAAGTATCTGAGATCAGAGCATGGTCACTCTAGTACTTACTATATTCTTGAAAGCTCTCTAACTGGAAGCGGTCCCATAAGTATCAATACTAGGCCTTAAACAACAATCCTCTGAAGAGACATTAATACGCTTCTTTAACTTGTCTTTACAATCAGAAATTGTAAAGAAGACAGGATTAGTTAACCCTACATACGTGGCCAAATTCCCTAATCCAAGCTCTTCTAGAATCCTTGATTTTGAATAAATTTCTTATTCTTGTGCAGGCTTGTTCTTCATCTGATAGAAAAATGTTTAAAAACACAACTCTCGGGCCCTCCCTGGTGGCACAGCGGGTTAAAGCACAGCACTGAGAAGCTAAAGCCACTTCAGCATGAGTTGGATCCTCACCCCAAAGGTGACCCACATGGTGCGGCAGACCTCTCCTGATCTGCCTGCTGCTCCCCTCAGCAGTGTACTTGGTTTATCTGCCCGTTCTGCTCCCCACTGTGTCTCTGGTGAACCCTCTCACCACACCTGCGCCTCTGGCCTGTACCTCAGTTCTGTATGCATAAATAAATAAATCTTTAAAAAAAACACAACTCTCATTTATATGTGATACTTGGTAATAGTGAGGAAATTAACCAGCTCAAAAGGAGGAGAAAAGAGGGGAAAAAAAAGAAGCAGGGAATGGAAAGGGAAGAAAAGTTTTATCTGACATGTCACCACCACAAAGCTTCCTAATAGACTAGCCAGAAACTGAATTTACCTTCCAACCTGACAAAACACTAAAAAAGGAGGATACAAAAATGAAATAATAGTTTTCAAGACTATGAACATCAGGCAACAGAGAACAATGATCCCTGAGAGATGGGAGGGGGTGAATGGGGTGAGTCTTTACTACCTGGGAGAGTTTCCAGTCAGTGTTGTAATGAGGGAGAACGCAGTCAGAGCCCAGAGGAGTTCCTTAGTTGAGGTGACTGAGAAGAGAGACCAGAAAGACCAAAGTCTACAGTTCAGAGAACAGAATGAAAGAAGGAGCAGAGCTGCACTTCAGGGGAGTCCTGGAGATCTTTGAAGGCTTTCCATTAAGTATTTGGCAGTGTACTGACAGAAGGAAATCACCCAAGGCTGGAAAAAGAAGCTGCTTGAATAGTTTACAAGGCTGAGAACAAATGTGAGAAGTTCAAATGTGCCTCCCCACCATCTGGAGTAGAAAAACTCCTAATTCAAGAAGCATACGGCATTTGGATGGGCCTGGCCTCAGTGGGCTGGGGTATGGGATAGTTCACCTTATGCAAAATACTGCCATGGTCCTGCCTAATAAAACTTAAAATCAAGACTCGAGAAAGATTTAACTGCTTCCAATAACTATATGCCATAAATAAAACTCAAGAGATTCAGAATAGAAAAAAGTATCTAGCATGGAAAGGTAAAAACTTACCAAAAAGTAAAGTGCATGATACCTGTTATCCAATGAAAAATAATCAGGCATGTGAAGCAGCAGAAAAATATGATCCATTATTAGAAAAAAAATCAGTCACCCCAAACTGACCCAGATCTTACATAGGTGTTGTATCCAGCAGACAATTATATTTTTGTTTGCCATAATTCTTAGCATCTTAAACCAAGATGCCCCTTCATTTTCAACAGTGCTTGTGCATGTCACCTCAGGGAATCTGACCTACTAATTATAGCCTCTCTCTCATAGCTTCATCTCTCCTCCTCTACTGGCCTTATCATTCCCAGAATCCCTTCTTTCTTAGGAAATAAGCTGATTTTTATTATGAGTGACAATATTCCCAGTACAGTTCTGTGAAATGGATGCAGGTGGAAATAGCTGGGTAGGATTTTTTCAAAAGTTCTAGACAAAGGAGACTAATTCTACTGACAAAGTACATTGCCCTTTCCTCTTCTTCATCTTCCAACCTGGAATACAGAAATTAATAGTTAGAATTATAGCAGCCATCCTGCAGCTGTGAGGGATCAGGAAGGTGGGAGCTAAGGATTATGGGGAAAAAGAAGGGTCTGAGACTTTGAAATTGTGGAGACTGGAATTCATGCCACTGGACTTGTTTTAAGTAAGATAAAGCTATCCCCAAATCCATTTTACTAGCTTATTTACAGATCTCTGTTACCCACATCCAATCCAAACACAACTCTGAATGTCCATCCAAAACATGTGATCTCTGTCTCTGTCTCTCTCTCTTTGGCACACACACACACAAAATCTCATTCATGCATGATTCCTTCTATGACTCAAATGTAAATGACCAATTTTTATGAACTTTGTACTCTATACACTGTCCTAATTTTCCAAACCACTCCACCAACGTAGTCTCTATTACTCCCAGTTCCACACATCTATTTCCCTCTCGTACGCTAATGTCCATATGGTACCATGATACCCACTGTCAACTACAACTAGCTCTAATCAAACCCTGTTACCATATATACACCATCCCCCATCATTCAGCCACCCCTGTAGTTATTTCATCCCTACACTAACAGTGTCTCACCATATCCATTATCACACATACATTATACAATCCCACTATAAAGCCTTCCTTACGCTCCAAAACACCTTTCACCCATTTCCAAGCTATCTCCACATCACCCGCTCACAACCAATATCCACTGCACCTTCATTCTCACATACACTTTTCCCATTCTTTACTGGCACGTGGAAACTGCATTTTCTCATCACACACTTCATTTAATCCCAGTCAGTCATGAACTCCACACTCCACATTATCACATACATTTCTAGTGCCCATTATCACACGTGCTCACTAGACCCATCTGTCTCTACAAGTAGATACACTTATTTTCCCCAGAAACACACACAGGGACACATACACACACTTTATCACGTCTGCCATGCTTCTATCTTCTACTGTCATGTTATATACTATTTCCATTCCACCTATTCACTATATCCTATTATTACTCAAAATGCTTCATCCGCATTTTCACACGCAAAATGATCCTACTGTCCATTATCCGCATGTGCTTTTTCACTCCTATTTTTCCCAGCTCGCTCTCACACAACTGTCCACATATACACGTGCACATGCACAATCCTCATCTTCTACAGTCTTACAGTGTCCGTAATTACGACTATCAGTATTTTCTGATCTTGTCCTTCCACTCTCAATCACACTGCCCCTGCTTCATTTTCACAGATTTCATACCACCTCCTACAATTATTCATGCTGTCACATTGTCACCATTATCACGCACACTCGCCTACATCACCGCCACTATGCCATTGTCAAACAATTTTCACTCTATCGTTGCATCAAATATATGCCTACATAAGCCACGATTTTACACATAGCTCCTACCCTCTATAATCTCATTTTCTGTCTTCCCTTCTCTTCTCTTCTCCCCACCCATTTACACACACAATCTCCCAAGATGAAGCTCTTCTGCGAACCCAAATACAACTGAGAAGTTTCTGGCTTGAAGCCTTATTTCAGAGCCCTCACAAGTGGGATCTGTGGAGAAACATGTCATGCTTGAAAGCTACAAGAATTTTGTGTTCTCACTTGTGAATAGATTTCTTTTGGTATTTTACCATTAAGCATTTTTATGTGGTTTTTTTTTTTCAGCATTTAGATGAAGTTTTAAATTATTCTGTGGATCTCTTTAATATAATATGTGGTTAAGCTATTACTAAACTTAAGTCTTCCTAAAATACACTAATAGCTTTTTCATTACAGTAAAATTGTGATATTTTTGGTTCTGAAGTGGTAGACAGGTTCAAGCAAATGGCAATACTGAATATATCACCAAGCTGTATTAGAGGGAACACTTAATCTTTAGTGCTCATGTTTCTGTGTGGAAGAATTTCAAGTAGACTAACACTCCTGCTTTTCTGCCCAAGGGAGGAAGAATAAGTTATATGACTAGTGTGTTTGGGGAAAACATCTGAATGTGCTTGGCTTGCACCCCTGTGCTTTTCTCTCAGGAGTCTGTAGGCCTACAGAGAACAAGCATTTCAACTGGCTCCTTGCCCTGCAGTGGGGGGCCTACTTTTAGCCTGCAATGTTGTGGCTTTTCAGCATTGCTTGCAATTGTTTGAGTAAGTCTGCCTAACTCTGGGGCCCTATATTAGGAAACCCACACTAAACCCATCTCCTCTGAATAACTTTAAATAATGTAGATAATACTTTGCTTTCCATCTAGCATACACTTATTTTCCTAAACCTCAGCAGGGCAGAATAGTACATTATGTACAGATGTAACTCCCATATGATGTGGACCACTGAAAGCATGTCAAGTCTCTGTACTGAATTTATATGTATTGTAGCAAAGACAAGCTTCCAGGTGGAGTTTATTTTTGATTAGGCACACTGACAAACACTGAGATTAGAGGTAAATGAGGATGTCCGCCATCCCTAGACTCCATATTGCCCTGGATTAGGGAGCCCACATTCCGAAGGGGTAGTGTTACCACAGTATAGAGCAGGCACTACTTAATTAATCAGGATGGTGGATGGTGGAGAGGACAAACTGGCTGGATCTATCTTGTTTTGCCACAGTGATAAGTCCTGGGAGGGTACAACCAAAGAGCTCCTTCATGGGATGGGTGGCAGCACTTTGGATGAAGTATTAGAAAGGAGTTCATATATGCAGCCAATACATTTAAGTTTTATTAAAGAAAGACAGATTATATATCAGAAACCATTTCTTAAGAGGTACGCCAACCTTCAATAAAAAAAATCAGAATTTTCTCTGACATGATATTCTTATTAACATGTCCTATGGATTTTTAAATTTAATAGTTATTTTAGCTCTCTTTTTGTCATTTTGCTAGCTAGCTTTGTGCTAGCTTTTCTTTATACCTAAAATACTATGCTTGTCTGCTTCAGTGAAAGAACACCATTTCAGAAAACAATTTGTATCCAAGGTGACTCAGCTCCAATATTGGAATTTTTAGTTTTACCCTTGGGACAATCAGTGTTGTAAATAAATGTCAACTGCTCTCTGGAAATAAAGCAGTAAGAGGTTTGGAATTCACATGTGAATGAGCTCTTTTGTATAGGAACACTTTCCATATCTTCACATAGTTGGTGTCCTAGTGGTACTAATTCAAATACATCTTTTTCAATCTAAATCAGGGCTTACAAAATGATTGTTCATAAAAGTGAACATGCAAAGTATGTTAAGCAAACAGAAATAAACAGAACTATTGGACAAGATATATAAAAACATGACTACTAAAGAGGACTAAGAGCATTGAAGGAAAGACAAATTTATAACACACACACACATACACCCCAAAACTTCCTGGAGGCTCAAAGCTGAAAAAATTCCAGATAATAAAAATAAAGTAAAATGATAATAAAATAACAATGATGGTCAATGATGAATCCTGAATTAATAGATTGGAAAATAAAATGCAGCCTTTATATTGAAAATATAATCATAGTAAACCAATAGATTCAATAAGGGATACATTAATATATTTAGACAATTTTAAGGGATCTACCAGGTGAGTGAACAGAAGTAAAAGGATTAAAGAAAAAGATAAAAAAAGAAGCAATACTTAAATAATAGGAGAAAATTTTTCTGCACTAAAGAAAGGGTATTTTGAATTTCAAACAAGGTTGATTTTTCACTGACTCATTCATCCACTCACCCATCCATCAACTTATGCTTCTGTATATTAACTGTACCAACACATTTAATAAGGCTCTATTAAGTATCTATCACTGTTCTCGGCATTTAAGATACATCAGCTTACATTCTAAGATACACTTGGGCATGCCTTAGTCAAATTCCTGAACTCAAAAATTAAAGAAAAACATCCGCCAAGCTTACAGATTGAAAGAAAATGTTGCCTAAAACTGAAGTAGACATAGGACCTATTTGAGCATATTGAGAAGAAATAAAAACATGATCCATCAAATGGAAAAGATAGGATTTTATAAAGTATGCATGTGAAAAGCCATTAACAACTTTGGAAAATGATAAAAATTTGTATAAGAAATGTAATCACAATTCATTACTTGAATCTTTAGTGAACAATGTTTGCACAAACACAATAAATATTAGCCTTATTATTAACCAAAAAGGATACTGCAACTATATTAAAAGAATGAAGAAAGGAAATGAGGTAGAAAAAGGGTAAGTTTAACCTTCATCTCCCATAATGGGGAGTCAAAAGCTAGTATCTGAAATAAGTAACTGAAGAAATAATGGCACAGCTATTTTATTGAGGAAAAAAAAAAAGAAAGAGCTAGTGTACCTCAAAGTTGACTACTTCAGGTATCTGGGGCTGGACACAGGAAGGAGTTAAGCTAAATAGTGCTATATTTTTGTTACTAATTGATTTTTAAGCTGTATCTACATCTTATCATATAGATTATATTAAATCTATATAGCATTCTTAATATAATAAAAATGCAAAATAAAATATATCCAATTTTAAAGAAAAGGGGCATGAGGTAAACTGGAATTTACTCAAAATTATCTGGGATTTATTGAGGTTAACATGACCAATAAAAGAATCAAAAGAGCATGGAAACATATAGACCTGTGGACTCTGAAGAGCCCTTTATGTTTATCTTCAGCAACACTGTGCGTAGGGGGGTACTTGTCCAAATATCTCTTAAATTGAGCAGTAAGGGACTTTTACACGTGAGAAGCAGTTGCGAGGGGGCCTAAGAGCTCCAGTCTCACAGGTTAAGCAGAGTTAGAAACTCTGAGTCCAAGACAGTCAGGGAGAGAGTAGTAGGGGAAATTTACTCTGGGAATGAAACTCAAACTGCCACTAGAGGGCACAACGAGAATGTAGTATTTTCTCTAGTGCGCCTACCTTGCTGCAAGTTTACAAGGGTTTTAGGTCTCCGTCATTAAAATGCCTAGCTTTCTGAGATTCTGTCCTGCTCCCACCTTTTGTCCTTTTCTGCTTACTCCACACATTCTCTTGGGACAAGCTTATTTTGTACTTTAATTAAAACTATACCTTTATGCTTGGCAACTCCTTAATCTGTCTGTAATCCTACTTGCTGCATAGCAGAACAATGAATTCCTAACTGCCCACTGGGTAATTCCTCTTGAACATTCCAATGATACTTCAGACTTCACATGCACAAAACTGAACTCATTCTCTCCCCTCAAACTTATTCCTCACTCCAAGTTCTCAGCTCATGAAATGGCTTTTAAAGTTTTTCAATCATCCCGGCTCTTCCACTGATAAACTATGTGACCTTGGGAAAATTTTTCCATATTATTCCTTCACTTTCTTCACATGTGAAGCAAGGATGAAAATTCCTGTATTGTATGGTTGCTACAAAAGTGAAATGATTTTAAAAAACTAATGTTTTTTTTATCGTTTTGGGCACAAAGTGTATACCTATATGTAACAAGTGGAAAAAAGTATTTTAATTACTTTTTTTTTTAAAGATTTATTTATTTGTGCATACAGAACTGGGGTACAGGCCAGAGGCTCAGGGGTGGTGAGAGGCTTCACCAGAGACAGTGGGGTGCAGAACAGGTAGATCGACGAAGTACACTGCTGAGGGGAGCAGCGGGCGGGTCAGGAGAAGTCTGCCACGCCATGTGGTCACCTCCGGGGCAGGCGGGAATGGAACTCATGCGGAAGTGGCTTTAGATTCTCAGTGCTGTGCTTTAACCCGCTGCGCCACCAGGGAGGGCCCTAATTACTTTTTATTATGAACTTTTTTTTTACAAAAGATTTATTTATTTATGCATACAGAACTGGGGTGCAGGCCAGAGGTGCGGGGACCTTGAGAGGATTCACCAGAGACAGGGATGGGAGCAGAACAGGCAGATTGATGAGGTACACTGCTGAGGGGAGCAGCGGGCTAGACAGGAGAGGTCTGCAGCGCCATGTGGTCACCTCCAGGGGGCCCGGGGTGGAACTCAAACAGCTGCAGCCAGCTTGCAGCGCTAGGCTTTAACCTGCTGCACCACCAGGGAGGGCCCAGAATCTTTTTTCATGTTAACCAAGACTTGATTTCCTTACAAAGATCTTCTCACACTCATTATTTTAGTAAGATTCCTGCCAATAGGCACTATCTGATACTAAGATTACACTTCAGATTCAAAGCTGTTTCATATTCACTGCACCTCAAATACTCAAAGATTTCTCTCTACTATGGACTCACTGATGTCAAACAAGGCAGAGATTCTGCTGCTGATGGCATCTTTTTATATACACAGAGGGTCTTGCTTTTACAAATCCTTTGATTATAGATGAGAGCCTCTGGTTGAAGGCTTATTTGTTATAGGCAGAGTTTCTCTACACTATGAATTTGCAGGTGATAAACAAGAATCTCTTTTCATCTCACTATGAATATTCCAATATGTCTATAAGGCCTGATAGCTACCAAAACCCCTTTCCCACATTCATGTCATCATAGTTTCTTTCCACTGTAGATTCTCTCATGCTCAGTAAGATATAAGTTAATTGTGAAAGTCTTCCCATGGGGATGACAAGCTTAGAGCTTTTTCCACAACACTTTCTCCTGAAGTCTCTCCTACAGTCAACACATTCACAGTGTTTCTCTCCATATAATTTTTCAAGTAACTGAAAAAGTTTGATTGGGCCTCCCTGGTGGTTCCAGGGTTAAGTCTCAGCACTATTGAGCTGTCACCATCCACTGCAGCATGAACTCAATCCCTGGTCAGGGAGCTGACCTGCTAACCACATGTTGCAACAGACCTCTCCTTTCTCACGTGCTATTCCCCTCTGCAGTGTTATTTCAGTAGACACCTGTTTTGCTCCCCACACTGTCTCTGGTGAATCCTTTCACTCTCTCTACACCTCTGGCCTTCACCCCAGTTCTTGTATGCATACATAAATAAAAATAAATATTTTCTTTAAAAAAGAAAAAGTTTGGGCCCTCCCTGGTGGTGCAGAGGGTTAAGACGCAGCATTGCAAGGTAGCCACAGCTGCTTCAGTGTCGGTTCAATCCCCAGCCCCGGAGGTGATCTGCATGGGCGTAAGAGACCTCTTCTGACCTGCCCACTGCTCCCCTCAGCAGTGTACTTCATCAATCTGTCTGTTCTGCTCCCTACTCTGTCTCTGGTGAAGCCTCTCACCACCCCTGAACCCAGTTGTGTATGAATTAATAAATAAATCTTAAAAAAAGAAGAAAAAGTTTGTTAACCACTGCAATTTCTTTCATATGGGAAACATTTTCCAACTCTGTGAAAAAATATGGGGTTGAAAGAACACCAACTTCTACCTAAAGGTTGTTCCACATTTTTGCAGCTATATGAATAAATAAATGATCAGGTGTGAATCCTCAGATGTCAAATAAGACTGGCCCAAGCATTAAAAATTTCTTTATACTCAATTATTCTCATACAGTTTTTCTCTATTATGGTTACTCTGATATATCATGCTTGGACAATGAATAAATATGAGGCTTCTTTCCACCATAAACTCTCCAGTGTCTCACAAATTCTAAATACTATGAGTTATAGTGGTAGGAATCATCTCTCTATGCTCTTTCTCCTCAAAGTTTTCTTCATATAGAAATCTAGCTGCATTCAGTCTTTCTCTTCAATCGGATTTTTATAAATGGCAATATTGTGTGCACAATAGATTTCCACAGAAAACAGAATATGTTAGAACCTTTCCCAATAAGTTTTCTTGTGGCCTGTATCATCATATGTCAAGTCTTCTCCACAGTGAAGGCTCTGACTAATAGGCCTTAGATTCTGGATCTTTAACAATCTTTGGAATTTGACTTTTTCTAAAATTTCCCTTTTTGAAATAGATCTTACTCTTAGTCCTATCATCACCTAAAATGGTACATGATATCACCCACATACATGAAAGCACATGTTTTGTGAACACAGGAAAACTGTTCACAAAAAAGAAATTAAAACATAAAAAAGTATATGAAACATTACCACATATTAGACATCAGTGAATGCAAATTAAAACAACCAGGAACGATAACTGTTCTTTTCTCATTGTCACTAGCAGTTTATGTGAATACCTATTGGGCTAAGTCTCCTTGCTGGTATGAATGTAAACTGGTACAAAGTTTCTGGAAAATATCTTTGCAGCACCTAATTATCAGCCATGGATTAGTCCTACTTTTTTGAGCAATTACTCTTAAAGCAATCTAGCCAACAAAATAGTCAGATATGTGCAAAATTGTTCAATGGCACACTTATAACAGTAAAAACTAGAAACATGCAAAGTGTCTCAAAACATGAAACTGGTTAAATAAATTATGGTAAACTCGATGGAATATTATATGGCCAAACCTTTGCTACTGATAATGGAGATGCTCAGAATTTTTAGAGGAAAAAAAGCTAGTGTTATGGGCTGAATGGTGTCCCTTCAAAACTCATGTGTGGAAGCCCTAGTCCTCAGTATCTCAGAAGGTGACATATGTGGATAAAGAGTCTTTTAAAAGGTAATTTAATTAAAATGAGGTCATTAAGATGGGTCCTAGTCCACTATATGACTGTGTCCTAATAAGAGATTGAGACACAAAGAGGGAAGATGATGAGACAACACAGAAAGAAGATACCCACACATATGCCAAGGAAGGAGGCCTGAAAAGAAACCAATCCTGTCAACACCTTGCTCTTAGACTAAGTCTCCAGAAGTGTGGGAAAATAAAATTCTGTTAAACCACATGGTCTGTTGTATTTTTTTATGGCAGTCCTAGTAAACGAATATAGTGGGCTGCCAAACTCTGTATGCTAGAAGGAAATATATCCATTAGTTAATATTTATTCTGGGTAACGAAATATAGGACCTTATTTTCTTCCTTATAAAGTTGTGTTGTGTTCTAAAAATATGTTTCTATCTTTATAATACAATATATGTAAAATAGATTAAGCTGCCCATAAGCAGAATTAGAAAATAAGAGAAAAATACAACTTTTACTTGATGGGGGAAAAAGCTGCTCAAAAGAAAATTAGTCAGGAAAACCAGCTTGCCTAGACCAGTGATTTCATGGTTTTGTCTCATGTTTAGGGGACATCTCAGCTCAGGGGCAGAAGACTTAGAGAAACAAAGTATGTGTGTGGATGACTTGTTTGGAAGGCACTTCAGAGACAACAAAACAGATTTATCTGAGCAAGGAAACAGGAAGTGATCTGAACAAATCTGTAGAATATGTAGAACTAAGACAAAAGTAAGATTTGCAAGAAGGTAGATAGCAAGAGATTAATTTTCAGGATACTGATGAAAGGAAAGCAATAAAAGAGAGAGAAGCAACTGGACAAGCAAAAGAAAAGGCAACCACAAGGAAAATAGAAAAGAAAGAACTCTCTCTCTGCCTTGGTCTTACAGCAGTTGCCAAATGGAGAGTTTCAGGGGAACAATGATAATGACCACAAATATTTAAAAAGCATGTACCAAGCACAGACACTTCACTGGAATATATTATGTAAATTCTACCTGGAAATCTGCAGAGATATGTATGATTATTCCAATTGCACAGATTAAAAAATGGGTAGTCACAAAGGGGAACTGACTTATCCAATATTTTAGAGTTACTGAGTATGGGAACTGAGAATCAATTCAAGTGTGTCTGGCTCCAGAGCACTTGTGTTTTTCACCAAGTCAGGGTACTTGTGGGCATTGACCAACCAAAACTCCAAAATTACCCTAAAACTATATAACTAAACTGCAAGTTCTCAAGCTCCAACATCTTATTCTCTCCCCTTTACTTACCTGAGAGAACTGCTTCCTGCATCTCTTTGTCTTCAGTGCTGTCTGAGTTCACCTGGGGATACATTTTGGTCTTTTTAGGTGGAAAATCCTGCAGTTGAGAAGGAAATAAAGCTCTGGGTTAGAGCCAGGGTACTGAATTCCCTAAATTCAGTTCTGAAAGGTAACAGCACAGGGACTGGGGGGTGTCCTCCTTTTTAAAATAACTTCTTATTGAAGTATGATTGCATTATAACATCACCTAAGTTTCATGCATCATCATAAATCAGTATCTGTCACTAAAGTCTGATTCTAGCCTTTACCACTCAATTGAGGGGTCCTTTATTTATTAGAATATCATAGAAACAGGCTGGGGTTCCTGTGAAACAGCACAGAAATGCTTGTATTCCCAAGAGCTAGGGAAAGGGGGTTGACCTTGAAGGATAAAAAGCTAACTTTAAAAAATATGGTAGCCTATTTCTCTGAGCATAATGCCTTCCAGCTCCATCCATGTTGCTGTGAAGGGCATGCGGTTATCCTTTTTGATTGCTGAGTAATATTCCATTATGTAAATGTACCACATCTTCTTCATCCAGGCATCTATTTTGGGGCATCTACGGTGATGGTGCAAGGGTGAATTGATGGTGGGCATTTCACGGGGAAGTCATACATTGTACAAAAATGAAGGATGATATAATGGAAATACTAAAATTTAAAAATAAAATTGCACATTAAATACGAAAAAAAATACGACTCATTTATTTTCTTCTCAGAAAAATGTTGTCCCATAGGTCCTCCCTGTTGTCACAGTGCGTACAGCACAGCACTGCAAGCTAGCCGCAGCTGCTTCAGTGCAAGTTTGATCCCCCAGCCCCGAAGGTGACCACATGGCACAACAGACTCTCCTGTCTCGCCTGCTGCTCCCCTCAGCAGTGTGTTTCAGTAGATCTGCCTGTCCTGCTCCCCACTCTGTCTCTAGTGAATCCTCTCACCGCCCCTGCACCTCTGGCCTGTACCCCAGTTCTGTATATCTAAATAAATAAAAATCTTTAAAAATAAATCAATAAAGATACTGACAAACTTTGAAAAAAAAAAAAGTGGCTAGCGATAGGGTTGAAAAAAAAGTTGTCCTATAATCCAGGGACAAACAAATCCAAAGGCTGCAGTGCACTGATTTGGTTAAACACAGAGCTTCAGGGTTGGGTAATCCTGAACTCAAATCCCATTACTATGTCACCTTGGGCAAATATATTTACTATCCTGAACACTGGGTATTTCCTCAGTAAATAAAGAAAATAAAACCCAAAAGATAATGAGAAGTGCTGAATCTAAATCCAATTTCAAAGAAAACATAAGGAAGAGTTATAGGAAAGATTCCCAGTTGTGGCAATTGACCAAAAGGTGTTTGGAAAACTCCCACTGGAGTTTTCATCCAAAAAATATCTTGAGGACAAAGAAGCAACACCTACCTAAAAATAATAAAAATATGGGGTAATAACAGTATTAAAACTTAAGGAGATTTTTTTAAGATTTATTTATTCATACAGAACTGGGTTACAAGCCAGAGGAGCAGGGGCAGCAAGAGGCTTCACCAGAGACAGAGTGGGGAGCAGAACAGGCCAACTGATGAAGTACACTGCGGAGGGGAGCAGCGGGCGGGCCAGAAGAGGTCTGCCACGCCATATGGATCACCTTCAGGGCTGGCACTGAAGCGGCTGTGGCCAGTTTGCATCACCAAGGGAAGGTTCACATCTGGAGATGTTTCATTGGAGAACCCAGAGAAGTCAATTGCAAGAAGGCAACTTCTGCACTGAGGGCACTTGTCCAATCCCCAACATTTTAACTTTCACTTGGTTGAAAGGAAAAGAAACAGAAATTAAACCTCAGGATACACAGATCAGGAAATCAGCAGGATGTAACCCCAAAAGATTACACTCTCGGAGGATGAATGGGAAACAAGTCATTTGGTAGCTCAGGTTGAATTATATCACTTGCTCTGGGATCCTTGAGCCTTGGACTGAATGAAGAAGCAAGACAGCCAGATCAGCTGATAACAGAAAAGACTTCAAACACTGGGGTTAGCAAACACAAACTTTAGCTATCTTACTATTGATAAGGAAGTAAATAATAAACTTGAAGATAATTCCAAGTAACAAGAAAGTAAAATAAACAGTTTATCACAATATAACCTATTTCGGCTACTAGAAAAAAAAGTTACCCCAATGAGAAATTCAAGGCAGAGCTTTTATCAGCAGATTGAGAGAATAATTTATGAAAAAATTGAGACATGTCAAAGGAAATTATGAGAGTATTGGTTAAAACAAAGGGGAAAAAGGGTGGAGAGTTTAGAAATGTTCTAGACTCACACTGCTCTCATTCACCAAAGATATCAGGGCCCTATAAAAATGATCACACTGAATCTTAACAACTACTCTAACAAAGCACAAAATACAGGATTTAAATTACAATCCATAAAATCTTTTACAGCCCTTTCTGCACTCAAAATTGGACTCCAGACCTGCTTTTTCTTTAAAACTAGCTAATGAAATCCCAGAGCCTAATTTTACACATGTGAATCTTCACAGTCAAAAAAAGAAACTCAAAAAGAGATGAAGGCCCATACTTTTTTCCCTGCAGTGATAGAGGTAGAAACCAAATTTGCGTCACAATTTTTTCAAATAATGTAAATTTTTAAAATGTTAAATGGAGGATTTTAACAAGAATGTCAATCTAATTGTCTTACAATATGAAGATTTATGAATATGCATAACTGTCACTAACTAGTTCTATTCTCTATTAATACAAATCTTCTCCCTGGATGTATTATTTAAGGAAAGGAATTTTATGAGACTTCCACAACTTTAGAAATTGAGGCCTTTATAAGAATAACTGACAAAGGAAAGGTATAATTCTAATTAGGTGTTTTACTTGGTAATTCATCAACCTGGTATGGAGGGTTATAATATAACAGATTATATTTAATGGCCCTACCAAAAGCACAGACTCACTCTACAAATATGCTACTTTACATGATGAATGGGAATTTGCGTATGTGATTAAGGATCTTGAGATGGAGAGATGATGTTTGATTATTTTAGTGTGGTCAACGTAATTATAAAAACTAAAATCAACCAACAACTACAAACTAGATACATTCACAGGAGAGGAAAAAGGAACAGGATCAAAACTGGGGTGGAAAGAGCACACCGGACTACAGTGATGGCACACAGGTGAGGTGGTGGTGGGAAGTCCGCAGAGATTACAACTGAGATGAAAAAATGCACAAAATGAAGAATGATGTGTGTGTGTGTGTGTGTGTATAAAGAACCCTCATAGGCAGAATTGAAGAAGATCAGAGTCAAAGAAAGAAAGAAGACAATGAAAGCAGAAAGTCAAAGAAAAAAAGGTTGAACATATGAAAATGGAGGAAAGGTTCATGAACCAAGCAATGAAGGCAGCCTCGAGAAGCTGGATAAAGTAAGCAAACATATTCTCCCCAAGAGCCTATGGAGAGAGCTTAGTTTTTCAGAACTAGTGAACTCAGAACTGTCAGATCATAAATTTGTACTTATTATCTATGTTTGCCACAATTTAGTATAGCAGCAATAGGAAATGAATACATCTAGTGATAAAGTTGTCATGCCAATTCTATGTTTGGAAACAGGATTAGTGCTCCCAAAATCATTTTGACAAATTAAAAAAGGACGACTGGTATTTTTCACTTCACCAATAGGCATGGATAAACAAATACAAAGCCATCATTCTGCTAGATTTACCGCTTAACAAATTGTTGGGTCCCAGCGGGATGAGCCTCCCCAACCACCCCCGGAGCTTAAGCACAAGATCATAATAGGAAGAAGACATCTTGCCACCTGTGTGAGTGGCTTAACCTTTGGGCAACTGATTAATATCCACCCTGATCGCAGTAGCACATGTGAGGGAGATTTCCTCCTGCCCCCAGGCCAACATCCTGGGATTAAGGGTATAAAAAGGAGGCTGGAAAGGATAAGAGAGAGAGAGAACGTTTTGCTGCAACCATCTACGTGTGCTGACTCTTCAATCTCGACGTCCCCCACGCAGACTCGTATCCCTGCCGTGCGGGCACAGCAACAAATAATTTAAGAGCATATGTTTCCTTTAAATTAACACATATCATGATTTCTATCCCACTGTAAGAAAAAATAAACTGAGAGGGATTTGCCCAAGGTCACTTAGCAGAGATTCTAGTCCTGCCCACTGACTACAAGTGTACTGCTCTTCCACTATTATTGCTTCTCAAACTGCTTAGGGTGTGCCGACGAGAGAATGGGACATCCACGTGTACTCCTCAAATGACCCACAATTGCACAAAGACGACCTGTTTGTGAGAGGCTCTATCTCCTTTCCTTCAAGTCCATGCTCACAGTCATCTGCTTGATTCCCAGCGACGCCAATACCAGAACTGACTTATCCTGAATGGGGGATGTGAGTATTCTTGTAGCTGAACAGAACAGATTAGTGTAGGATGTCTCCTCCCGCCTGCTCTTGCTCTCACATGCGTGCTCTCATTCTCGGCTCTCTCTGTATATATACATCTATATATTGGTATATGTATGTGTATGTGTGTGTGTGTGTATATATATATATATACATATTATATATATATGTTTGTATGTATGTGTGTATACACACACATACACATACACACACACATATATATATGACCTAGTATTATTTAATTAATTTATATTGTTTGTCAGCAAGTTTCTTTACAGCATTTCTCAAATGCTGACGACCAAATCCTGGGCTAAGAACTGAAATGGTCAGTTAACTGAAATGCCACCACCTGGTAGGCTCTTTTATTAAGTTCTCTGGAATTTTCAAATAAAGGTTATTTCCTTTCTTTGATAACTTCAAAAGTATTTGCACATCAAACACAGCTAATTAAAGCATGAGACCTCAGAGATATTTAAATAAAATTGTTTTAGAAAATAAATTGTACTTTATTTTATACAGAATGACATCAATTTAAGGAGGCATAAGGTCTGAAAGGGGGAAAATTACACTCATTCACAAGTTGCATTAACAAACCAAAACCACTTTGTGATAATTCGCTGAGCCAGATAGCCATGATTCATGCATTTTTAAATATAAAGTTTACATAAAAACTCAACATCTATAAATAAACAATTGGACCTAGAAAAAGAGGTCAGCAAGGTGAATGGATCTCAAAACAATACAACATCAATCACATCAACACTAACTGTAACTTTTAAATATTAGCAAGAATAACAAAAACTATCAGGTACATAGAAATATGTCTCACAAAATACATACGAGGCCCCAATGGAGACAATTAAAAAAATTTTCTCAAAAAGCATTAAAAATACCTAGATAAAAGGAGAGACAGATCACTTACTGTAAATATTTCACTTGCTTCTATAATCCATAAATAAAATGCATTTTGGCAGCCAACTAAATGGGAGAAAATAACTGTAAATCATGTATCTGATAAAGGGTTGATATCCAAAACTTAGAAGGAACTCATACATTTCAACAACAGAAACAAACAACCCAATTTATAAAATGGGCAGAAGATCTGAATGGACAGCTCTCCAAAGACATACAGATGGGCAGTCTGATGATACTCAACATCACTACTAGGGAAATGCAGCCCCGAACACAATGACTTATCACTTCACATCAGTTAGAATGGCTATCATAAAAAAAAAAGAAAAATAACAATTGTTGGAAGGTATGTGGAGAAAAGGGAATTCTCACATACTGTTGGTAGAAATGTAAACTAGTACAGTCATATAAAAACAGTATGGAGATTCCTCATAAAATCAGTAGAAACTACCATATGATTGATAATTATCAATAAGTGGCAAGAAAGTATCTAAGAAGATTTGGCACCCAATTATAAAAACTTTAAATATGACGGGAATAGAAGAAACCTACCTCAATATTATAGAAAGCATATGTCACAAACCAACAGCCAATCTAATACTGAATGTTAAAAAAATTCAGTTTTCTCCTTAATTTCACAAACAAGGCAAGGGTGTCCATTATCACCACTTCTGTTTAAATTAGTACTAGAGGTTTTGGCAAGTGCTATCAGACAAACATGGGAATAAAAGGAATCTAAGTCAGAATGGAAGTGAAACTATCACTTATTATAGATGATATATCTTCTATGGGACATCCTAAACACTTAAAAGTTATTAAAAACAGTAATGGAGGGCTCTCCCTGGTGGTGCAGCGGGTTAAAGCACCGCATTATAAAACTCTCCAAAGCCACTGCAGCAGGAGTTCGATGCCCCTCCAGGGAGCTGACCTACATGGCGTGGCGGACCTCTCCTGACCGCCCACTGCTCCCCTCAGCTGTGTATTTCAGTGACCTGCCTGTTCTGTTCTCCACTGTGTCTCTGGTGAATCTTCTCACCTACCACACCTCTGGCCTGTATCCCAGTTCTGTAAGCATAAATAAATTAAAATTAAAAAAAAAAAACAGTAATGGAATAGGACAAAGTGGCAGGTTACAAAATCAACATATAAAAATCCATAGTGTGGCCCTCCCTGGTGGCGCAGCGGGTTAAAGCACAGCACTGAGAATCTAAAGCCACTTCCACATGGGTTCGATTCCCGCCTGCCCCGGAGGTGACCACATGGTGCGGCAGACCTCTCCTGACCCGCCCGCTGCTCCCCTCAGCAGTGTACTGCGTCGATCTGCCTGTTCTGCTCCTCGCTCTGTCTCTGGTGAAGCCTCTCGCCGCCCCTGACCCTCTGGCCTGTACCCCAGTTCTGTATGCACAAATAATAAATAAATCTTAAAAAAAAATCCATAGTGTTTATATACAAACAAGAAGCTAAAGAAATTAAGAAAATAACTCCACTTATAATTGCTTCAAAAAGAATTTAATAGCTCAGAATCAGCCAAAGAACGTAAAAGACCTAGACAACAAGAAGTATAAGATGTTACTAAAGGTTTTAGACAGCAACATACAGAGATGGAAGGATATTTCATGCTTATACAAGGGAAGACTCCATATAATCAAAATGACTATCTTGACTATATTGCTATATAAGTTAATGAAATCACCATCAAAATATAAACAATATGTTTTGAAAAAAATTTGAAATTTATGTGGAACCACTAAAGGCCTTGAATTGTAAGCGCAACCATGAGAAATAAAGGAGACAAATTAAGATAGTTCATTATCTTACTACAAACTTTACTATAAAGTAACAGTATTAAAAACAGTATGTTACTGACATATAATGGATCAATGGGACAGAAACAAAAGACCAGAAATTATGCATCAATTAAAATTTAAAATTATATATCAGTTAAAAATGTGCCCTTGTGGCCCTCCATGGTGGCGCAGCGAGTTAAAGTACAGCACTGAGAAGCTAAAGCCACTTCAGCATGAGTTCGATCCCCACCACGGAGGTGACCCACATGGTATAGCACACCTCTCCTGGCCTGCCCGCTGCTCCCCTCAGCAGCGTACTTCGTCAGTTGGCCTGCTCTGCTCCCCACTCTGTCTCTAGTGAACCCTCTCATCACCCCTGCACCTCTGGCCTGCACCCCAGTTCTGTATGCATAAATAAATATTTTTAATGAGATAGCACTTCACACCAATAAGAATGGCCCATATTTAAAAAAAAAAAAAAGACTAAACTAAAACAGCAAATCTGGCACAGATGTGAAAAAGGAGCCTTTTTGCACTGCTGGTGGGAATGCAAACTGGTCTAGCCACTATGGAAAGATATGCAGGGGTCCCTTAAAACATTAAAAAAATGGATCTATTTGATGACCCAGTAAGTCCACTCCTCAGAATCTACCCAAAGAACACAAAGATTCTAATACAAAGGAAACTTGCAACTCTTGTGCTTATTGCAGCATTATTTACAAGAGACAACATATGGAAACAACCTTAATGCCCCAAAATGAATGAATGGATCAAGATATGGTACACACACACAATGGAATAATACTCAGCAATCAAAAAAGATAAACTCATGCTATTTGCAGCAACATGGACTGAGATGGAAGAGATTTTGTTAAGTGAAGTAAGCTAGAAAAAGAAAACTATCACCCACAGGGGGAAATATAGGGAAACTGAAGAAAATGTCACGAAAAAGACAAACCTTGCAAGGTAGGCCATAGATCTGAGGCATACAGTGGGGAGGGGTGAGGAGAGGAGTAAAAATAGGAGGGAAGACCACAAGGGCCAGTGGTGGATCACAGATGCTACCGTGGTGGGAGAACTACAGGCATTACACTTGAAGGGAGAAATCCAATACTGTCCAAAAGTTAGCAACCATGTAAGAAAATACACACATATATTTTTACAATATGCTCTTCTCTGAGGGTTAAAGTGATCAATATTATAGCACAAATTTAACTACATATGAAACTATTACTTTCTAATTGCCTGCTTTCCCTAGCTTTACTAAATCACAGAACAGCCTCTCAACTGCCCACTTTCTCAGGTACTTCCCAAATTCAAGGCTATTCTGTAGAAGCAGCTATTCTAGGTGTTCTCAATAGTCTTGTTCTCTGGTCAAGAGTATTCTCATCCATTGCCAGATTAACATCTAAAATTAACATGGCACCTTCCACCAGACCTCATCTGAACCCCTAGGATGAGGTAAGGGCACTCCACTGCCAGCACCACATGGTAGCTCTCTTATCAGTGTCTACCTCACCCACCAGATTCAGTAGAAGATACACTGAATTCAACAATGAGCACTCATTATCCAGCAGAGTGCAGATCACTGCATTTTAATAAAACTTTTTGCAAGCTCCCAACCAATGTAAATTAGCAAGTGGTGTCCTAGCACTTGGCAGACTGTGCACAGTCTCTTTTCTCACCTTCTATGACTTCTCCCTTTGTTCCTCACACTATCAGGGTCCTGGAATATAACCAAAGAGCATATATATTGGATAGAAAATTACTAAGAAGATACATCAATGATAGTGGAAGTCTTGCTTAAGCGACTTAACATGATTCTTGCTGAAGCGAAGTCAGGATAATCAGACAGCAAGTGTGGGGATTTTCCAAAATTGACTCAGCCAGATTCTTTCTAAAACTTTGGCAGGCAGGTAAAACATGCCCAAGGTTGAGGTCTAGTAGAAAAGAGGACTCAGAGGAGCAAAATCAAGTTAGGTCAAAAAATGAATCTGTTAGCCCTTTCCACTTTCCTTGGGGAGTATTTTTCCACTGAAATATTGTCTATTTTACCTGTGCCAAAGAGATGGCTCCTGAATTTGCATATGAACATGCAGATTTACAGACACACAACACTATGCACATATGTATGCATAGATGTATTATGTATATATTCTATTACACAAGTATTTTATAATAAGCTATATTATATATATATATTTGTTATGTAATAGGCTATATTTTATATATGTTATATGTGCAGTGTAACCACCCCACCCCCTCCTCCTAACCAATGCATCATCAGTACATCACTGGACATGGTGGAAAGGGGGTGTAGATGTCATCTGCATAAGCAATTTTATTATTTTGCCCTAACAGTCTTCAGAGTA
Source organism: Condylura cristata (assembly GCF_000260355.1). Classification (NCBI taxonomy): domain Eukaryota; kingdom Metazoa; phylum Chordata; class Mammalia; order Eulipotyphla; family Talpidae; genus Condylura; species Condylura cristata. Next base: position 30,322,293 of record NW_004567128.1, on the reverse strand, counting down.
AAATCCCACTTTTCTTATCTGAACTTCAGGGCAATGAACATCCGGGCTCCTACTCATGTCTCAGTTTCATCTCTTCTTCCTAAAAGTACTTTGTTCCAGTTATAACCAAGTACATCAATGCCTATCTTTGACTACACCAAGAGCCCCTTCCGACCTCTTCTAGTTTCCTTTGACTGCAACACCCTGCGTATTCTCTACCTTCACAGCTCCTACACGCTTCCAATATGAAGCATCTGCCCCTTTCTAAAGCATTTTTAGATGATCCCTCCATGTTCCTTGCCACCCTTTTGCCTAAGCTACCATAGCACCCTTCAAACTCTCCAGACATTGTTTGTTTACTCATACCCACTGTAACAAATTTTCAAAGACACACAAGAAGTCAAGTTTACTATTCACACTCCCTGTATTCAGCACAAGACCAGATATGCGGTAGTAAGTGTCCTATAACTGTCTGTTGAATGTAGAACTACACAAATAAATCAGAGCCATGCCTACCTACTTTTCAAGAGCACTTGTGAAGTCATTCAAATGTATTCAAAATATTGAGGAAAAGAGTACAACTAATGGCCAAGGAGCATGACTAAAAAAATATTAATTCCCCCCAAATTCACATCTTGGCTTCTATAAGTATTGATCCCTACTCAGAGATGCGTGATTCCTTGCAAATGCTGATTCCACTGATTCCATGGTTGGAGTGGTGAGTGTACATGATCGGCATAAGGTATCTTGTGTCAGAAAGCAAGGAAGTGAAGAGCTAGTGACATCGTGGAAAGGATACAGAACTCAAGCAGAAGGGTCTCCTAACTTCTAAGATGCCACAGTTTGAACATTTTTTTTTAAATCACAAATTAATAGAGACAAAAAGTAGAAATGATGGTTGCCAGGGAGGGGGGAAGGAAGAGCAATTGTTCAACAGGTAGTTTCAGTGAGAGACAGGATGGATGGCCCCAGTGGTTGCACAATCACACAAAATGTGCTGGATGCCACTGAACTGTATTGGGAATGCACAAAACAGTAAATTTTATGTTGCATATTTTTTTTTAAAGTCACAGCTCCTCCTACAGTTTTTTTTTTAAAGATTTATTTATTTATGCATACAGAACTGAGGGGTACAGGCCAGAGGTGCAGGGGTGGCGAGAGGCTTCACCAGAGACAGAGTGGGGAGCAGAACAGGCAGAGTGACTGAAATACACTGCTGAGGGGAGCAGCGGGCGGGTCAGGAGAGGTCTGCCTCGCCATGTGGTCTCCTCCGGGGCAGGCGGGAATCGAACTCATGCGGAAGTGGCTTTAGCTTCTCAGTGCTGTGCTTTAACCTGCTGCGCCACCAGGGAGGGCCATTATGTTGCATATTTTACAACAAAAAACAGTAAAAGTTAAAAAATACATAAAAATCCATGAATTCCTAATGATACTAAACAAAGAAGGTCTCTAAGGAAATGTAATCTTTATTCTGAAAACTGGAAAGAATTTATCCTTTCTCTTTTATGAAATATCTTTTAGAACAAAGCAATTAGCTAAAAAAAAAAAAAAGTTTATGAAATAATTCCAGCTACTCAATGTAAAAGATCTGACAGAATTGGACCACTATTTTTCAATCACTATTGAATTAATGAATTTAGATAATATTCTTCAATGATTACCAAAATCAAAAGAAGAAAGTTTGGTAGGAAACACTGTAATAGTGATTCCAGGCTGACAACACCTAAAACACAGATTTATCACAGCATCAGTAAAACACATAAAACCAGATACGGTTAAATGTAATAGAAAGTACACAGCACAACTTGAAATGATTCTTTCCCTTAAAAAATTATTGAAATAGAATCTAATCAAAACTCTAGTTCCAGAAAACAGGGAACATGGGAATGGAAAGAAAAATTAAGTGCCGCCTCAAGAAAAAAAAATCATCTTTCTAAATTAATTTGTCAACAGAACAAATGACAGCTTCTCTTCACTTGATCTTAGCCAAAGGCCAAGAAGCGATGACAGCTTCTCTTAATAAATCAGTAGTCTTTAAAATAGAGGGCCTCTGGGGGTTTATAACAAGAGAGCAAGAAAAACAGCCATTGGCAATAAAAGACCCTTGTTCAGATACCACTTTAACAGAGCTACTATTAAAAAGACATCTTGAGGGCCCTGACTGGTGGCGCAGCAAGTTAAAGCACAGCACACCAAGAAGCTAAAGCCACTTCAGCATAAGTTCGATCCCCGCCTGCCCCGGAGGTGATCCACACGGCATGGCAGACCTCTCCTGACCCACTCGCTGCTCCCCTCAACAGTGCACTTTGTCCATCTGCCTGTTCTGCTCCCCACAATGTCTCTAGTGAATCTTCTCGCCGCCCTTGTGCCTCTGGCCTGTACCCCAGAGGCACAAATATGCATAAATAAATAAATCTTTTTTAAAAAAGACACCTTGAAGACAATCATGGAAATTTGAATATGGACTGAGTACTAGATGTTATAAAGAGCTGTCAAATGTATTAAGTTAGCTTAATGATTACTTAATATATGTGCCTATACGTTAGGGAAGCATGAATTATTTACCTGACATGTCTGGGATTGCTTTAAAATCCCCGGGGAGGTGGGTGTGGTGAATAGATGAAGAAAAAAACTGGCTTATGGGGAATAGATACAGGCATTTTTGTTTTATAGTTTTCACTTTAAATATACTTAAAATTTTCAGTAATAAAAAAAATAAGACAGAAGCCAGCATAAAAAGGATCCAACTTGCCATTATTTGCAGCTTGAGTAACGGAAGAAGTAATGACTGTAATGGATTGTAAAGTACTACATAAATAAATAGTCCTAATTTCAACAAAATAAGGAAAGTGACAATAATAAAATTGCAAGAAATGTAAAAATATATTAATCTAGTTTGGATAATTGTTTTAAGTATCAGCTACAAAGTGCATACTGGGTAGGTATTAGATATTGAAAACGAATTAGGCATTAGATATTAAGGGATTGTCCCTAATTTTACTTGATGAGGTAATAACAATTAAATTATTTACAAAAGTTCCAAATATTAAAAGTGAGAGAGGTGAGAGGGAAAGAGAAAAGGGAATGTAAGTGGGGACAAAGTTCTTATTATTAGATGGTGACTGATTGCTAAGATATTTAGGGGCAGAGTGCCATGAGATATGCTATATAAATTGATCTATTACATCAATTAAAATGTCAAGAAGAGTGTTTATGGAAGATGAGAAGCTGACCCTAAGTATAAATGGATATTCAAAAGACCAAGAATAACCAAAGCATCATTGAAAAAAAAGTAACAAAATTGTAGGACTTACATGGCCATATCATAAGGTGTATTATAAAGTTACATTAATTATAACAGTGGTAGTCATAAAATACAACCAAAGTGAAGAGAATCCAGAAATAAACCCACAAACATAACATAGTACTTTGATTTATGTAAAAGATGACACCATAGGAGGGAAAGAATGATCTTTTCAGTAAGTGGTACTGGATTGATTGGATGTCCATTTTGAGGGATTAAAAAAATGGATCTTTACCTATACCCATAATGCTAATGGCAAGAAACCCCAAAATCAGGTATGTAAGAGATTTAATAATAATACAACATAGGAAGATATTTTTGTGACCTTGAGAAAAGCAAAGATTTCTTTTAAGACAAATAAGCACTCATCATAAAAGGGAAAATGATTACTTGAGCAATAATAAAATTGAAATATTCATCAAAAAACACCATTAAGAGATTAGAAATGCAAGCTATCAGGATTTGTAATACATACATCTAACAAAGTATTCACATCCCAGAAAGATTTACAAATCAAAAAGAAAAAAGTTCAAAAATAACAAGTGGTCAAAAGACTTGCAAGCATCTCATAAAAGGTATCCAGGAAACATGTGAGAAAATATGTCATCAAAAATATGCAAACTAGGGTTCTCCCTGGTGGCACAACTGGTTAAAGCACCGCATTATGAAGTTCTCCCAAGCCACTGCGGCCAAGAGTTCAATCAACCCTCAGGGAGCTGACCCACATGGTGTGGCCTCTCCTGACCTACCCACTGTTCCCTTCAGCAGTGTACTCTGTCAATCTGCAGTGCAGTTCTTTGATCTGCCTGTTCTGCTCCCCACTCAGTCTCTGATGAATCCTCTCACCCACCACACCTCTGGCCTGTACCCCATTTCTGTATGCATAAATAAATAAATAAATAAATCTTTAAAAAATATGCAAACTAAAACCACAGTGAGATACCATTTATAACCACGAGAATGGCTACTATTTTTTGTTTTTTTAAAAAAGATAATGACAAGTGTTGACAATTTTCTAGAGCAACCACAACTCAAATATTTCTGCTGAAAGATTTTTAGAACAACCATTTTGGAAAATTGGTTTGCAGTATCTACTATAGCTAATCATGCACTTAACTTAGTATTCAGCAACTCTACTCTTAGGTATATACCCAACAGAAATGTGTGTATTTATTATGTTAACATGTAGAGTAAGATCCACACTATTATTTTCCAGGACAAAATGGAAATAACCAAAATTCCTATCTATTGTAACATACTCATACAACAGAAAGCATAGCAGTAAGAATGAATAAGACCTAACAACATGAATAAATCTCAGAAACAAAACCTTAAGTCAAAAAAGTCAGATACAAAAAAACATATTTTTATAAAGTTCATAAACAGGGAAAATTATTAGCAATGATAGAAACTGAGACTTTGAGTTGGAATTCAGTTGTAACAGGTCAGCAATATGTTCAAGGGCTTTCATATGCTGACCATGTTCTATTTCTTGATCTCAATTCTGACTACATAGGTGTGTTAACATTGTGAAATACTTTGAGATGAACACATATCTGCTTCTTTCTGCATTATTTCAATTCACTTAAAAATAATGCCTGCAAATCTCAATGAACAGCCAGATGGAGTGAGAGATCAAGTAAACAAATGAGCTAATAATATACAAAAGTTAACAACTATCAAATGTGCAGGTCAGTGTACAGGTTCAGAATATTCAATTCTTCCTTCAGTTTATGCTTGTTTAAATTTTTAATTAGATATGTTAAAGTAAAAAGAATCACATCTCTCGGCTCTTAATCTTTATAACTAAGAAGTAAATTCAAGCACCTGATATAATCTGACTTGTGAAAGAAAATTTAAAAAATGAAATATTTAAATAATGTCTCATCAAATAATAAAATATTCTCTACATCTGCTATTTTTCATTAGTAAACAGAAAGACAAAAGATGAGAACCAGGCTAAGACTGAGTGTCTGCCAGAGTTTTGTTCCATGAATTCCACCACCATTTAGCAATTTACTAACCACCTCTAAGTCCCTGGTTTATCATCAGTAAAATAACAAAGATAATACTGAGCTTATAGGGTGAATTTGAACATGGGGCGGGCAACTATAGATAAACACTCTGTATTCACTTTAATTTACCATACCAAACCTCAATAGGCAACAGATAATGAATACACAGTGACAAGAGCTATGGGAGAGGTAAGCAAATATGCTGTAGGATGTCACACAATGCATCACAAATGAACAGACTAAAGAAGAGGGAAGGATGGAGTCAGAACTGTCTCTCTAGAGGGCTTGGGAACTGACAATTCACATAAATGGTAGCAGGAAGTGAAATGGATAGATTAGATTGTTCCAGTATGTGTAGTGTTGCATTAACACCATACAGAAAAGTGACTGGGTGGATAAGTGGGGTAGAAGCAAGATTAGAAAGCAAAATAAACAACAAATGCAGGCAGTGACACAGACATGTCCTATTTTCCCCACTAATACCTGTATTTGTGACCTCACTTCCTTTAGGTTTCTGTTCAAATGTCACCTTATCAGCAATGCATCCACTCTGCTGAAATTACTATAGTCCCTCCCCACCACAAGCTATTATATATTTTCTATTATATACTTATTATATGTTTATTTATTGTCTGTCTCTCAACTAGTTTCAAAACTATGCTTTTTTTTCACTGTTGTAACCTCCTTGCTAAGAACCCTGTCTAGCACATAAAAGTTATTCAATAAAAAGTTATTGAATGTGGCCCTCCCTGGTGGCGCAGTGGGTTAAAGCACAGCACTAAGAAGCTTAAGCCAACTCCACGTGAGTTCAATCCCCGCCAGCCCCGGAGGAGATCCACATGGCGTGGCAGTCCTCTCCTGACCCACCCGCTGCTCCCCTCAGCAGTGTACTTTGTCGATCTGCCTGCTCTGCTCCCCACTCTGTTCCTGGTGAATCCTCTCACCCTCCGCATCTCTGGCCTGTTCCCCAGTTCTGTATGAATAAATAAATAAATCTTTTTTAAAAAGTTATTGAATGAATGACTGGATGGATGGCTGTACAGTGGTTTGAAATAGTGTGATGATATCTAAATGCTGTGCAATTATGGTCTGAATAAAAGGACACCAACAAAACCTTTGAAAAAGTCCCTGAGTGTTATGGTATCATGAAATTTCTCCCTCATTGCTTTTTGTAAAAGAACTGAAAATTATATCTGGCCTAGAAAAAATAATCACCTCTTATCTGGGGCATGTATAATAAAGTAGTTACAGACGGAGAGAATAAATTACTTGTTAGAGAAGATCCTTAGAAAATTTCTATTTAGAGCCTGAAAACCCCTGTTATTGTAAGTTTAATGATCATTTCGCATTTCTTGGATAAAGAACTGAAATAATATAGTGTGGTCATTAACAAATATTCTGATAAGGAAAATTACACATGACAAATAAAATGGAAAAATACATTTCACAGTGCAACAAATGAAAAAAAAAAAGTTCACATTGCACCAAATAGATACTTGCATGCAAAGTTCCTAGGAAAATTCTTTGTCTGAAAAATCTGCCAACCTGCTTTTCAACACTATTAGAGTCCAGAAAAGAATATGCATAATAAACCCAATTCACATTAAATAATAAAGTTGTAATCGGAGGTCATATTTGTTCACTCTAAATATTTGGGGTTTCTGCTGTATGCCATTTTTTTTTAAATATAGTAGAGGAAGAAGGCCAGTGAACTCTCTGTAATTTTGTTTAGAGTAAAAGAAATGTGCATGATAATTTGAATAAATCCTTATTTCTCCTGGGCTCTAAAATGTCTGCCGCTTTGCTTGTTTTTTTAAAAGGAGAAAAGCAGACTTGACCTTGAAGTCACACCTGATTTTGGAAAATGAAAATCACTGGTCTCCACAGAATCGGGACTTTGAGATAAGAAACCTTAACCGGGAGTGAAACGCAGGGATGGAAAGAAAAAGAACGGAGACTATCCGTTCAGAGTTGGGGGGAGGGGGGAGGGTTGCAAAAGTTCTGAGGCGAAAAGGGGGCAGGGTGGAAGGCAAGGCGTCAGAGGGGAGAAAGCCATCAGTGGTGGAGTGAATGGTGCAAGCTTTGTAAGGCCAGGAAGAGGATGCAGGATAAAGGGACCACACGCCTGGCAGGATGCAGGCCTGCCATCTCCGGAGGAGGGGGAGAGAGGATGTGGTGAGGCGAACAGAATCACTAGGTCAGAAACATCCTTCAGGCAGTGTTCTCGGGGAGCACTCTTTTCTACCCCATGCAGGAGGAGCGTTTCCCTGGGGTGTATGGGGATTCACTTGTGAGAATTAACCAGTCCCTTTCTTTACACTCACCTTGACGAAGAAAGCCGCGACGATGGCGTGACCGGAAGTGCTATTTTCTTTTGTTTGGCGGAAGCTTTAGCTTGAGCTGACACCCCCCCCCCCACTCCCACCTCTCTACACTTCAGACAACTTCCTGTGCCTCTCTAGCAAGCTCTGCCAATATTTTATCTCCTGGACTCATCAGATGAGAACCTGGATAGTGAGAGACAGGCTAGGAGAGGGAAGCTCCAACTTTTTACAAATCCTAGCTGTAGCCATCCCAGCAGCTCTTGTACCTTGCCCAACCCAGGCATCCAATTTGTCACTTTGCCTTCTTGATTGGCCTTTGAAATACCCCCACAATTTCCGTCAGTCCCTTAATTCTTCCATGGTCTATCATTACTTATTTACCATACTGTTTTTTAAACTCGGCTACCTGCCCACCATTTCTTTGCTTTTCTTTTTTTCTTTTACACATCATTTTTATTAGAGGAATACATTGAATTTGAAAACGTTGACTTTAATTTTTGTCTTGGAATGATACAGACAGATGTGTCACACACTCAAATTTCCAGATAAATGATGCTGGGCTTATTTAGAAAGCATTCTTGTATAAGTAGTGTCCCCAAGAAAATGACCGCTGACGAAAAGCTTCAATAATAAAGATAATCTTTACTCTGGTGGTAAGTTCCATATTGGATTACCTGTTATCACTACCTGCAAAATTTGCACCTCAGTTGTCCCCTTTTATAATTTCTGTCACTCCATGAGTATATACTAAATACCTAATGTGCTAAAATCTGCTCCACACTCACAGGCATTGTGCTAGTAGCCCACATATAGGGGCTAAAGGTGACAGGCTTTATTTTTTCCCCCACATGAAAAGTTTACTTTTACCCTGAAATTTTATTGATTTGTCAAACATTTACAAAACTATATATTTTGGGGAGTACATCTACAGACCTCCACTTAGGCACGTGCTTGGCACTCTCTCCAACTACTTCCTCTATGTAGTATATTTTTTCAGGGTCTAAGAATTATTTTTGCTGTGCTTTGTCAGTATGTGTTCTTTGGTGATTTATATTCTGCAAGTGAATGAAACCATCTGGTTACTGTCTTTCACTTTCTGACTGTTTCACTTAGCATCATCACCTCAATATCCTTCGATTTTGTCCCAAAGGTATTATTTCACAATGTTTAACAGTTGAGACATATTCCAGTGAGCATATGTCCCATTATTTATTTGTACAGTCGACTGTTGATGAGCAATTAGTTTGGTTCCATGACTTGGCTATTGTGGAAATACTGGTATGAATGTAAGAATGCAAAAATCTTTTCATATTAATGTTTTTGTATTATTTCCACAAATACCTGGAAGTGGTATTGTTGGATCGCATGGTATTTCCTTTTTTTGTTTTTGAGGGATTTTCATATCATTTTCCATAGAGGCTCAACTTGCATTCCCACCAATAGTGGATGTGTTCCTTTTTCTCCACTCTCATCAACATTTGTTGTTTGCAGTCCTTTTGATATAGGCAATTCTCAAAGGAGTGAGATACTATCTCGTTGTGGATGTGATTTGTATTTCTCTTTAATAACTGATATTTAGCAATTTTTCCATATGGCTTAGACCCATCTGTATGTCCTCTTTGGAGAGGTGTTTACTTAGGTTATTTGCCCTTTTTGATGTGGGGTGCTTGTTTTTTTCTTGTTGCTGCTATTGTTGAATTGTATGAGCTCTTTACATATATTTTGGTAATTAACCCCTTTTCAGATGTGTGAATATCCTCTCCCAATCTATAGTTCGCTTTATGTTTTTGTGGTGATTTCCTAAAGGTGATAATTAAAACACATACGAGCCTAGCACAATATAGGGTGATTACAGTGTGTATTGAGTGAATAATGACCAGACGTGGTGAGGGCAGTAGCGGTGGCAATACAAGGTCCTTTCTTTCTGTTGGCATTTTTTTAGTTTCATTCAACATTTTGACTCATAGATTGTCATTCATAAACAAAATGTGTGTGTGTGTGTGTGTGTGTAGCGTAGAAGGCACTTTATTTTATTGACTAAGTGGTTATTTACTTTTTGATTAATTTGTCAGTTGTAAACATGTCTGTAAAAATTGGGGGTTATTTTTACTCCTCTCTCTGTACATGCTTCACTCATTCTCCACCAAACTTAACAAGCCAATGTCCAAACCCCGTTCCTCCCCAGTGCTCTCCTCCATTCCCCTTCGCTCTGGTAACCAGTAAAGATTTCACTAAACATAAGAATTATTTTGGTGGGTTTTTCCAGATACGTTGTTTGGTTACTCATATTCCACATGTAGGTGAAATCATCCAACAACTCTTTCACGTTCCGACTTATTTCACTTAGCCTAATACCATAAAGTTCGATTTGTTTTGTGCCAAAAGGCATTATTTCATCTTTTTAATAACTTAATAGTATTCTATTCATTATACTAAAATTTCTTTATGCAGTTGTATGTTATTGGGCACTTAGATTGGTTCCATGATTTGGCAGTTATGGAAGCTGCTGCTATGAGCACGGGAATACATACATCTTTCATATTGTTTTCATATTTTTTGGTAAATACCTAGTAGAGGTATTTCTTATGAAAATAATTATTTTCTTATGAAATGTCAATACCATTTTCCAAAGAAGATGCACCAACTTGCATTCCCACAAGAGTGGATGAGAGCACCTTTTTCTCCACACCCTTGTAAACATCTGTTTATTCCACTCTTTTTTAAATGGGACATTCTCACAGATTTTAGTTTAAATTTCCTTATAATAGGTGATGTTGAACAATTTTTCATGTGTCGATAGGCCATCTGAATGTCTTCCTTAGGAAGTCTTCTGTCCATTTTTGATTGGTGTATTGGTTTTTGTGGTTGGATTGTATATTACATATTTTAGAAATTAGCTCATCCTCAAATATATGATGTACAAATATCTCCTTCTAGTCTGTAGGTTTATTTTTTGTTTTTATGATGAATTCTTTTGAAGAACAAAGACTTTAGTTTGATGTACTCCTGCACGGTTATTTTTGCTTTTACTTTCCTTACCACTGGAGTGTGTCTCCACATACATCCTTGTGCAGATGCCTTATAGTGTAGCCCCGTGCTCTCTTGTAAGTATTTTATGATTTTACTTCTTATATCCAACTCTTTAAATTGAATTATTTTTTATACGTGGAATTAACTATTGATCTAGCTTCATCTTATACATGTGTGTATGTGTTATATATATGTTATATATACATATATGTATATATATATATATATATATATATGGTTATAAATATTTCCCAACATCATTTGTTAACAAGATTTTCTTTCTCCATTGTATTGTTGTGGCTCCTTTGTCATATATTTGTGGGTTACTTCTGAGCTTTCTATTCTAAATAATCAGTCTGTTTCTATTTTTGTCTCAATATCATATTGTTTTGATTGCTGTTGCTGTGTAGCATAGTTTGAAGTTTTTCTTCAAGTTTTTCCATTTTTCTTTTCTGTCAAATTTGCTTTGGTTATTCAGGTCTTTGTTTTTCCTTATACGCTTTATATTGTCTATTTCCTTGAAAGTCAGTCATTGGGATTTTAATAGGTATTGTACTGAACCTACAAATTACTTTAGGTTATACAGCCATCTTAATGATACTTATTCTTCCAGTCCATGAGCGCAAGATATTTTTCCACTTTGTTGTGTCTTTATTTTTTTTAACAAAATATTATAGTTATCAATATGTGAGTTCTTCACCTCCTTCATTAAGTTTGCTCCTAGGTATTTAATATATTTTTGGTGTGATTATAAACAAGAATTTTTTTAGATTTCTCTTTCCTTTAATTCACTGTACAGAAATGCAACTGATGAAGCCCTGCCCACGACATCGCAAAATAGAGCGGCTATCATCCATCTCTCTCATAAAAGCAATTATAAAAAGATAAAAGACTATTGTCCGCTCCCAGGAAAACCCAAACTCTTCAAACCAGACATCAGGACCTCCCTAGGGCGATCAAACACAGGAGAAAGTTACCCCTCTCTAGGTACACAGCAGCACCAAGAGGGCATCCCAGCTAGCAGGGGCTATCCCCACCACCACTGTGGGTGCCAACCCCCAGCCACACCCATCCCTGGCTCTCAATGCTCTCATCTGTATGGGAGACCCGCAGAGGCTCTTTGCTAGACGCAGGTGAGAAATCATGACGCTAGAAAGCTGCAACCCGCATCCTGGGAGGGGAGAGAGGCTGCACTGGAAACCTTCCCACTTCTCTCTCTCTCTCTCTCTTCTCCGAGCCACATCTGAGAGGCACTTACACTCTTTAACTCCAAAGTACCTACCACGCAAGCTTCTGAACCCCTCGATGGGGACATGACACTGGCCTCAGCTCGTTAGCAAGCACAGAGCTCTAAAATGCAAATTTTGACCTTCATTTTTATTTCACGTTCCTTTACTCCCTTTTCTCTTCTTTTCTTTTCTTTTTTTTTCCCCCAGAGTCGCTACTTCAAAGAAGCTAGGGGACCCCAGGAAGAACATCCCATTCAGCCTTATGGCGCTCCCCGGGGGACCAGGCTAAAACAGCAGCCACTAGCTCCTTGCCACTAGCAATAGAGTCCGAAGCTACAATTCTTTTTTTTTTCTTTTCTCTTTTCTCTCCTTTACTTTTATTTTTTTCTCTTTTTCCTTTCTTCTTATTTTTCCTCCTCCGTCCTTTTCTCTTTTTCGTCGTCTGTCCCTCTTTTTTCCTTTTTCCTTTTCCTTCTATTTCTTCTTTCTTTCTCTTTTCTTCTTTACATTATCTTCCTTTTTTTCCTGTTCATACAAGTTACAACCTCTAGAAATCTAGCTGCTCAGTGCAGAGGTACAGCTGTCTCAGCTTGCAGGCACTGCCCAGTGGCTTGAGCCCCCGCTTGTGCCTGGCAGCACAGTGCTCCATATAAGACTGCTGACTACCCCAGGTTGAGGCTTGGATCCCGCTTTACATAATGAGGTCTGAGTAGGCCGTGACTTGTGGAACAGATCACAGCCACATCAATATCTGCCACCGTAGAAAGAAGCATGCCCAGGTGGGCGCTGCAGGGAGAAGCCCATCCTAAGCCCCGCGCACCCGAGCGTTCCCTGACGCCCTGTAGGAGCACCTGGCAGAACCACACACTAACATCCGCCATCTGACATATGTGTGCTTAGGTTGGAACTGTGGGAATCCCCACCTTCCAATTCTAGTGACCCCCAACACCTTGGGAGGAACTACTGGAAATTCCATCTGCCATCAGCAGTGGTATGACTGCAAAGAGCTGAGGTGGGAGCTTAAGGAGGCCCCAATCCTGCCTCTGCCCACCAGTCACAGCTTCCTAGGCACTAGGAAATATATATATATCCACACCAGAAGTCATGCCTGCCAGAACCAGTGGTTCTGGGGCACTATGCACAGAGCAAAGCCAAAAACAAACAATGGAAAGAAAAAAATACAAGCACTCAAGCAAAACCTCACGGGAACAATATACCTCAGAAAGAAAGTCAAACTTCAGAACTCATATCACTGACATTCTCTGCCTGACACATAAAATGTTAAAATCGCCATGATGAAAACACATGCAGAAAGGGGAAAGAATGAAACAAGCAATGTAATCAATGAACTGAGGAATGAGAATAAATCTTTAAAGGAGAAATAAAAGGAACTGCAGGAAGTTATAAGATCAGTGGAGGAACTAAAGAATTTGGGGGGAAAAAACACAAAAATAGGATAAAAGAAACAGAAAAATGAATTAGTACTCTTAAAGGTACAGATATACAAAGAACCAGAAAAGAAAAAGAGGTACAAAGGAAAAAGAATGAAGAAACACTTCAAGAACTATCTGACACCATGAGGAAAGGAAATACAAGAGTCATAGAAATTTCAGAAGTTGAAGAGACAAAAGAGCTAAAAAACTATTTAAGGAAATAGTTGAAGAGAATGTTCCAAGCATGAAGAAGGAAATGAAAATAGAAACATGGGAGATTAGAATATGAAATTACCATAATGAAAAGAAAACTACAAGATATATGATAGTAAAGCTTCCAGGAGCCCAAGACAACGAAAAAATAATGAAGCTGGTGAGGTAAAAGAAACAGATAACTTGTACATATAGACAATGGAAAATCAATCAGCAATCAAAAAAGATAAACGCATGTCTTTTGCAGTAACATGGATGGAGCTGGAATGGATCATGCTTAGTGAAATAAGCCAGAAAGAAGAAAAAATACCAGGTGGTTTCACTCATAGAAAGACATTTTCGGTGATGGAGTGGGGAGTGGGATCAAAAATGGAGGGGGGAGTGTATTGGACTATGGTGATGGCACATGGGTGATTTGGTGTTGGGAGGCCCACGGGATTACAACTGAGATGGAAAAGGCACAAAATGATGTAAAAATAAATAAGAAGAACAAGAACAAAAAACAGATAACTATAAAGGAAAAACGATTAGGCTTACATCAGACTTCTCAGAAGAAACATTATGAGCAAGAACAGTATAGAATGACATATTCAACAGTCTCCAAGACAAAAGAATGCCAGCCAAGAATACTTTACCTTGAAAGGTTCTCCTTCCTCTATTAAGGACAAATAATGACCTTTTTCATACAAACAAAATCTTTAAAACGTTCACTACTACTAAAACCTCACTCCAAGAAATATTACAAGACGCCTTAAAATTTAAACCAACAGGACATCTTCCCTGGTGGCACAGCAGGTTAAAGCGCAGCACTGCAAGCTGGCGGCAGCCACTTCAGTGCCTGACTGGGAGGTGATCCATATGGCATAGCAGACCTCTTCTGTCTCACCCACCTGCCGCTCCCCTCAGGAGTGTACTTCCTAAATCTGCCTGCTTTGCTCCCCACTCTGTCTTCTGGTGAATCCTCTCACCACCCCTGCACCTCTGGCTTGTACCCCAATTCTGTAAGCATAAATAAATCTTTTTTAAAAAAGATTTATCTTTTAAATTATCCTTTTAAAAAGGTTTATCTTTAAAATTCTTTTTTAAGATTTCTTTTTAAAATTATATTTTTTAAAGATAAATATTTAAAATTACCTTTTTAAAATAAAGATTTAT
>NW_004567128.1:30299915-30307511 GCF_000260355.1 Condylura cristata | reverse complement strand
TTTTTTTTAAAGATTCATTTATTTATACTTACAGAACTGAGGTACAGGACAGAGGTGAAGGGGCAGTGAGAGGCTTCACCAGAGACAGAGTGCGGAGCAGAGCAGGCAGATTGACAAAGTACACCGCTGAGGGGAGCGGGAGGACCAGAAGAGGTCTGCCAGTGCCATGTGGGTCAGCAACCTGGCCAGGGATGGAACTCATGCTGCAGTGGCTTCGGAGAGCTTCATAATCTGGTGCTTTAACCTGCTGTGCCACCAGGGAGAGCCCATAAATAAATCTTTTAAAAGAATTTAAACCAACAGAGCAATGAATAGGAAGGATGGAACAAGATAATGACTAGAACCACAAAATGACGAATAAAATTATAATTACAGACTTCCATGTGTTAATAATCACCTTAAACTTAAATGGACTAAGCTCATCAATAAAAATGCACAGAGTAGCGGGCTGGATTAAAAAGCAGAACCCAACCTTCTGCTGTGTCCAGGAAACACATCTAAGAACCACAGAGAAACATAGATTGAAAGTAAAGGGTTGAGAAACAATTCTACAAGCAAATGGACCCTAAAAGATGGTAGAGATAGCTATATTTGTATCAGATAAAATAGAGTTCAAACTAAAAGAAGTGACAAGAGATATGGATGGTCACTTAGTGGTGATCAAGGGGTCACTGCACCAGGAAAACATAAAACTAATAAATAAATATTCAACAAATGAAGGATCACCAAAATACAGGTCATTGCCTCCAGTAACCATTACTGTCATCTCTGAAAACAGGTATTAGAGAAAATACATACGTAGTAAGAGACTTCAACACCTCTCTTTCATAAGGGACATATCAACAAGACAAAAGATAGATAAATAAGGACATAATATCCCTAAATAGAGACCTAGACCATACCAACTATCTACTCTGACTGTAAGTGTTCAGTCTGCAGTACTAGAAGACCATTAATGAGGAAACTGAAGAAGAAATTAAAAAATAACTTGGGATGAGTGACAATGAAGATACAACTTTCCAGAATGTATGGATACAGCAAAATCAGTAATAAGGGGTGGTAAAGAACAATACAGGCCCACATCAAGAAACAAGAAAGAACTCAACAAAACAATGTAATCTCCCATCTCAAAGAATTAGAAAAACATCAAGAAGGAAAAACCCAAAGTCAATAGAAGAAAAGAAATAATAAAAAATTCAAGCAGAAATGAAATAGAAAAAAAAGGACAACCCAAAGGATCGATGAAATCAAATCTTGGTTCTTCAAAAAATTAGCATACCCCTAGCCAGTCTCACAAGGAAAAAAAAATGGGAGAAAAGTCAAATAAATAAAATCAAAAAGCAAAGAGGAGAAATTACAACAGACACAGCAAAAATGAGAGGACAATCAGAGGTTGCTATGAAGTTTCTATACAAACAAGTTCAACAATCTAGATGAGATGGACAAGTTCTCACAAGTATACAATCATCCAAAACTGGAAAAAGAAGAAAGAGAAAGCATAAATAAACCAATTACAAGCAGTGAAATTGATACAGTAATCAAAACCTTCCCCCAAAAGGAAAGCCCAAGATCACAGATGGTTTCTCAAATGAGTTCTACCAAACATTGAGAGATGAACTGGTGTGTATCCTACAAAAACTCTCCAAAAACTGGGACAAGTGGAACACTGCCAAATACATTTTCGAAACCAGTGTTATACTAATACACCAAACGAAGACAACAGAAAAAAGAAAATGACATGATAATCTCCCTAATGAACACAGAAGCAAAATTCCTCAATAAAATCCTAGCAAACTGAATCCACAATGCATCAAAAGAATAATATACCACGATCAAATGGGATTTACCCCAGGGACACAGGATGGTTCAACATCTGAAAATAAATTAATGCAATTAAAAACATCAGCAAAAAAATAAATAAATAAAAACCATATGATCATATCAATAGATGCTGAGAAAGAATCAAAGTCAACCATTCATTTATGATGCAGGTCCTTGAAATTCTTAGCATAGAAAGAAAATATCTTAACATAATAAAACTCATATATGACAAACCCACAGCCAATATCATTCTCAATGGTGAAAACCTGAGAGTTTAAGATCTGTAATAAGACCTTTTACCAGTGAGAATGGCCCATATTAAAAAAAAAAAAAGCTGGCAACAACAAATGCTGGTGAAGATGTGAAGAAAAAGGACCCTTTTACACTCTTGATGGGAATGCAAACTGACCCACACTATGGAAAGCTGTGTGGAGGTTCCTCAAAATACTGAAATTGGAGCTAACATAAGACCCAGAAGTTCACCCTAGGATTCCACCCACACAGCACAAAACATTAATTCAAAAGGAAACCTGCACTCCTATGTTTATTGCAGCCTATTTACAATAGCTAAGATCTGGGAACAATCTATAGGCCCCAAACAGATAACTGGATTATGAAGATGTGGTAAAAATGCTCAAAGTAATATTACTCAGCAATTTTTTAAAAAAGGCAAACCATTCGCAGCAACGTGGATGAAGATGGAAGGGATTATACTCAGCGAAATAAGTGAGAAGGAATACCGGATGGTTTCGATAATATGAGGAATATAGGGGAGCCAAAGAGTGAAAAGAAAAAGGACAAAACTGGCAGGCAAAGATACGCAGCAAAGGAGTGGGAGACAGAGGTGTCTAAACAGGGCAAGGAAGAGCACAAGCATCTATGCTGATGGTTCATGGATAATGTGGTGGTGATTTACGGGGATTACACCTGAGGGGAGAGAGTAAATATTGTAAATATGAACAACGATGCAAGAAAAAAATAAAATAAAATAAAAAAGAAATGCAGTTGATTTTTGTGTATTGATTTTGTGCCCTGCACTTCATTATACTCATTTAATATTTCTAATAGATTTTTGGTAGTCTTTTGGCTTCTCTACCTAATGTCATGTCATATTCAAATAGTGGTTATTTCACTTTTCTTTTCCAATTTGTATTCCTTTTATGTCTTCTTCTTGCCTAATTGCTCTGGCTAGGATTTCTAATACTATGCTGATCAGTAGTAGTGACAGTGGTTATCCTTGGCTTGTGCCCCATCTTAATGGAAATGCTTTCAGCTTCTCACCATTGAGTATGAAGTTGGCTGTGAGTTTTTCACATATGGCTTTTATTATGTTTAGGTAAGTTGCATTTATCCCCTTTTTATTGCGTTATCATAAAAAGATGTTGAATCTTGTTAAACAATTTTCTAGCATGTGTTGAAATGATCATGTGATTTTTATGATCCCTTTTGTTGATGAGGTAAATGACCCTGATTGTATGTTTCACGAGCCCTGCAGTCCAGGGATGAAATGTACTTGATCATGGTGGATGATACCTTAATATGCTGCCATATTTACTTTGTTAAGATGTTGTTGAGAATTTTTGCATCTCTGTTTATCAAGAATGTTGTCATAGCTCTCCCTTCTTGTACTGTCTTTGTTTGGTTTTGGGTTCAGATTAATTTTAGCCTTGTACAATTTGTTAGGGAACTTTCCAACCTCTCCATTTCTTTAAGAGCTTGAGTAGGATAGGCATTATGTCTCTTGAAAGGTTTAGTAGAATTCACTGGAGAAGCCCTTTGGTCCTGGACTTTATTCTTACAGGCACTTTTTATTATCTTTCAATTTCTGCATCTGTGATTGGACTGTTTAAGCTATGTCATCCTGGTTCCTCTAGTATTTCTTGCAGAGTTTCTTCATGTTTCCAAAATCTTGGTTTTCTTTTTCCAATTGGATGATTTGTACATATGTGTCTTCAATTTCTGAAATTCTCTGTCACTTTAATTTTGTTTAAAATGTTTTCCTGGCCTTCCCTGGTGGCACAGCATATTAAAAAGCAGCACTGTTAAGCCTGCTTCAGCTGCTTCTTTGGGAGTTCGATCCCCATCCAGGAAGTGATCCACATGCCTCTGCAGACCTCTCCTGTCTCCCCAGCTGCTCCCCTCAGCAGTGTATTTCAGTCAATCTGCCCATTCTGTTCCCTGCTGTTCCCTCTCACTGCTCCTGCACTTCTGGCCTGTACCCCAGTACTATATGCATAAATAAATAAATCTTTAAAACAAATAAAAAATAAAATGTTTTCCATATTTATCTTCATTTCACTCAGATTCTCACTTATGTTCTTTTGATATATTCAGTCGTTTTGGTGATGAATTCTTTTTGTTCCTGGATCTACTTCTAAGAATCTGTACCTCTTTATCTGTCTTTGACTTTCCAGTACCTGATTTAGCATTTTTAAATTGTTATTTTAAAGTCTTTGTCTCTTAGGGACTCCATTTTTGTAACCTTTATATTTTCTCTGAACTTCTACTCTTTTGTTTCTGCTTTTGCATCCTGCTTTCAGATGTACTCCATTTCCTAAGCATATATGTTGCTTTATTTGAATTTTTGCAGCTGGGGCGTTGTGGTTTTAGTTTTGTTTGTCTTCTTTATTCACTTGGTGGAAGCAGGTGAGGAGGCTGGGATCTAAATATTCAGTCTTGATCATATAGATAAGTGAGCATGTGGGTAGATCACCTCTGCCTTCTCTCCTCTGCCTCTAAAGTAAGCTCCATTCATTGCTTCAGTCTTCTGAACTCTCCCCACTCCTTCTTTCTGCTCCATTCTGTGTGGGACTTGTTCACCAAACTTGTGCCTCCAGGCAATGTGAGTTAGGTATGGTTCACAGCACTCAGATGGTGTGGACTCAGCTGGCCCTGGCAGCAGGGAGCTTCCAACTCAGGCTGTGTGTCCTGTGTTACCTACCTATTGCCACTGGCAATGACCAAAGACACCGAATCAGCCAAGTGCAAGAGCAACCTGCTACAAACACTGTGACCTGCTATTTGATTCCCTCCAAGAGAGTGGCAGTGTGACTCTCCCACCTGTTCTTCCCACTGCTATTGGATCCCAGAATAAGACCAACATGGCTCTGTTGGAGGGCTGTTTGTTTTCTTCCTGCCAGGAGAGGGCAGAAGGGAGTTTCTTTGCCCACACAGCCACAAAATTCCCAGGGACCTATACCTGTGCTTATCTGCACTTTCTTTCTGAAAAGTCCCTGTGGTGAATATTACCATGTCCTTTGGGACTGTGGATGACCATCCTCATCTGCTCTGCCTGCTGAGGGATCTACTTTCCTGGCCTCTTTCCCCTGTTCTTCCTCCCTTCCTTCCTTGCTGCAAGCCACCAGCATTAGTGTACATTCTCAGTGGGAAAGTCCTGCGACTCTGTTGGGGAACTTGCACATCTTTCTTGGAGCAAACACTCATTTTATGCTCGCTTTTATGGGAGCAGGTGATCTAAACCACTCTATTTCGCTATTATGAGTGGGGTCCTAACAGATTTTAAGCAACCACTAAGTATAAGCAACAACCTGTATGCAGGCTGTAATCCTGATACTATGACATGTATCAATTGTTCATTAGTTTTATTTCTGTATAGTATTTCCTTGTATGGATATATTTATTATTTCCTTATATGCTCATCCGCTCACCAGTTAAAAGACATTTGGATGATTTCACTGTTGGGAATCATGAATTAAGCAGCTATAATATTCACATGCAGGTTCTTGTATGAACATGAGTTTTAATTTCCCAAAAATACTTAGAGAAGGAATACATGAAAATGGTTATGGTGTGTGGTTATTTAACTTTATAAGAAACTGTGTGGGGTGGGGAGGCCCTCCCTGGTGGCACAGGGGGTTAAAGTTCAACACTGCAAGCTAGCCGCAGCAGCTTCATTGCAAGTTTGATCCCTGCCCTGGAGATGACCCACATGGCTCAGCAGACCTCTCCTGTCTCACCTGCTGCTCCCCTCAGCAACATACTTCCTCAATCTGCTTGTTCTGTTCCTTACTCTGTCTCTGGTGAATCCCCTCACTGCCCTTGCACCTCTGGCCTGTACCCCAGCTCTGTATACATAAATAAATAAATCCTTAAAAGCTCCCAAATTAAAAAAAAATAAACTGTGAAAATGTTTCCCAAGTGTCTGTACCATTTTGTGTTCCCACCATCAATGTGTGAGAGTTTTAATTACTCCACATCCGTGCTAGCACTTTATATTCTTCAGACTTTAAATTTTTTTACATCATTCTTCATTTTGTGCATTTTTCCACCTCAGTTATAATTCCCGTGGGCTTCCCACCACCAGTTCACCTGTGGGCCATCATCAAAGTCCAGTGCACTCTTCTTTTTTAATGTTAGACATTCTAACAGGTATGTAGTAGAATCTCTTTGCAGCGTTAGTATACACACCAGTTGTTAAAGGGTCTATTATTTCTCCATTTAATCTGTAGCTTTGAAAAACAAAATCCATTCACCCTGCTTGTATAGGTCTATATCTGTATGCTATATTCTCTTTCTTTTCACCAATAACATACCATCATGATAACCGTGTTTATTAAAAGTTAATCTTAAGGAAGAGGTTAAGATGGGGGAAATGTTAAGGCCTTTAAAATTTGTGTAGGGTAGGTTGAACTAATTGGCTGCCAGAGCCACTGGGCATTTAATATTCTAAGAGAAATCTACCCTCAAGGCCTCCCTGGTGGCACAGGGGTTAAAACACAGCACTATTTAACTATCCACAGCCACTGCAGCACAAGTTCCTTCCCAGCCAGGGAGCTGACCCAAATGACCTGACAGACCTCTCCTGACCTGCCCGCTGCTCCACTCAGCAGTGTATTTCAGTAGATCTGCCTGTTCTGCTCCCTACTGTCTCTTCAGAATCCTATCACCACCACCACCACCCACCGCCCCTGCACCTCTGGCTTGTGCCCCAGTTCTTGTATGCATAAATAAATACATCTTAAAAAAATAATCAGGACTATTAGTTCTAGATGGTCTCTGGGGGAAAATGATGTTCATGGAAATATATTTGTGTTTATATACATATATATACACACAAACACATACATATACACATTTTAAAATTATGTAGACTTATGCTTGTTATCCAATTTCTTTATGGTAATAAAGACTGTGTGTCCTCTGACTTGAATGATGATGGCATTTCTTAGACTAGCATCTGCTAGCATCTGATCTGTACTTGGGCCCATGCTGTAACTGCAGTGGTGCCTGTCATCCTGTGATTAGCTCATAGGTGACTTCTCTCAGTTACTGGAAGCACAAGGTGTGAGTTTCTGCATGATGGAGCACACAGGAAGACAGGGACTCATGTTCTGTTCCTCTGCAGATGATCACAACCTTTCCAGGCAATACTAAAAATAAATCCTTATATCTTATCAGTCCCAGTCCCTGCATTAACTACTGCCGCGTCAGCACGACAGCAGAGATGGTCTGAGCGAAGGACGTCAGGATTAAAGCACACACACTTCTTGGTCAGCAAGCAAAGGCACACACTTTATTTTTCTCTCCTTCCCTATTTATCCCCTTCCAGCCTGGAGCCTGGGGCTGGGGGTAGGCGGAAGCTCTCAGCAAGTGCATCAATAACATGCAACAATAACATGGGGGTCAAAGAACACAAGGTAGCAAACACAAGGCAGGAATGCTTCCTGCCTCCTGTTTTTCTGTTCCAGCACCCATGGCTCATTCTTTGTTTCCACACAACAGTGTGCATATGATTCTGTGGGGGAGGTGGGGAGG
>NW_004567128.1:30295912-30297540 GCF_000260355.1 Condylura cristata | reverse complement strand
CTTCCTGCCTCCTGTTTTTCTGTTCCAGCACCCATGGCTCATTCTTTGTTTCCACACAACAGTGTGCATATGATTCTGTGGGGGAGGTGGGGAGGTCTGTCCAGGCAAAGGACCCAACAAACTACTAACCTCACTATTTTCTTATGTGAAATGGTTTAATTGCCTCTTGAGAACAGTGAGTGATGAAATGAACTAATAGGTAAAAATCTACATTATATATATATATATGTGTGTATATATTATATATGTGTGTGTGCATACATACATACATACATACATATGCACACACATAATATCATAGAACTAGGATGCAGGTTCCAGCATTCTACATGACCAAACGGGCTTTATACAGCACATGGCATTAGTAGGTATTGCCTCTCAGCACAATGCAAGTCAGGCATTCATTACCAGGTATGAAAAGTGACAGGTAAATCTTTACAAGCCTTTGCCTCGAGACCTCCGTACTGACTTTCCCAACCTGATTCTTCCTATAGGATCAAGTCTTTCCCTCCTATTTTCCCTGACACCTCACAAACTCCATTATCATTGCCTCTTCACAGAATAATAGAAGTCTTTCTGTAAGTTCAGGTATCTCCGATCCTTAAAAAATTGCCTGTTTCTTAAAATTTGCCAATTATACTCCCCTTCAATGCATTGCCAAAATTAATGACACAATATTTTCCATAGACTGCTTCTAGTTTCTGAACAAAAGATACTTATAAAGTGGGAAAATAATTGGTTTTGAACAAGGTTGAAAAAGTTTATTTTGGGGTTTGAAAAATGTTCAATTGGTTAATCTATTCTAATTCTTGTACTTTGTCTAATAGATTATGGAACCAGCTTTCCTATAACTGCAAAATAAATCCTGTTGTGATTTTGATTGAAACTGTGTTAAATCTACAGATTAATTTTGGAATGTCACTTTACTATGTTAGTTGTAGTAAACTATGAGCACTACATATCATTTCTTTAGATTTTCTTAGATTTCTTTCATCAGTGGTTATAGTTTCCAACATGCAAATCCTATGTATTCTTTTTGTTAACTTCACAATTGTTTCCCTTTTTTTAAGCCATTGTAAATTGTATTTTTTTTCTGAAGTTTTAAAATTTTTAAATGTAAATATGTTTGTTTTGTTACTTGTTTATTAACATTTGATTAATTTTGTGCATCAACATATATACTGTGTTTTGACCAAATTCACTTGCTACTTCTGGTGTTTTGTTTATAGTTTCCTTGGAAATTTCTTTAGGCAGGGGTATCTTCATCAGGGAGTGTTTTTTCCCTTTGCCAATGAGTGTGAAATTTAATTCTTTTTTATGCTTTATCACAATGTTCAGGCCTTCCATTAAAATTTTAAATAGAGGGCCCTCTTTGGTGGTGCAGTGGGTTGAAGTACAGCACTGAGAAGCTAAAGCCACTTCAGCATGAGTTTGATTTCCACCTGCCCCGGGGGTGACCCACATGGCTGGCAGACCTCTCCTGACCTGCCCACTGCTCCCCTTAGCAGTGTACTTGGTAGATCTGTCTGTTCTGCTCCCCACTGTCTCTGGTCAAGCCTCTCACCAACTCTGCACCTATGGCCTGTACCCCAGTTCTTTATGAGTAAATAAATATAAAAACAAATTTT